>NW_024426230.1:23559748-23728996 GCF_017311325.1 Ursus maritimus | reverse complement strand
CACTCTTCCAAAATATCCATTTGTTCATTTCCTTATTCACTGTCTTCCTTCATTAGATTATAAACTCTAGATAAGCAGGATTTGGCCTGCTTTAGCACTCAATAGAGGAGGGTGAGAGAGAGAGAAAGATCAACTATCTTTCTGAGATACGAAACCCAGAGCATAGGCTATGGTGAGCAACACAAAGGCCTATTTACGGAAAATAAAATACCTGTGGTTTGTGAGGGTTTCTTAATATTTAAAATCAGACAATGCCCTATCTACAGTTTAAAGGATTTCTTTATTATGCATTACCTCTCCATCACCCAAGGGTTCTTCTCTGGCAAGTCTACCTGCTTTGAAGAATAGGATTTCACCAGCTACTTTTCTTCTTCTTGGCAGTAGACATAACAGGAGTTTAAATTTGATTGATTTAATTTTTTAAAGATTTTATTTATTTTTTAGAGAAAGAGAGAGTGCATGGGGAGAGGGGAAGACGGAGGAAGGGGCGAGGAGGGAGAGGGAGAATCTCAAAGAGTTTGCCTTACTCAACCATCATCAGCTGGGTTCTCTTCTCCACCGTCCATATCCTCCCAGACCCAGAGAGTGGGCACCTCGGCCATCCCAACTGACTGATCTTTCTCTCTTTGCTGACTTTGGTGGTTGGCATGTGCTAAATCAAAGGGAGAAAGGAAACAAACTGGAATGGTTCTGGCTTAACTTGGTCTTTTCTGATACTCTGGTTTCTCTTCAGATCGTATAAATCTTTCACCTTTTAACTTGGTCTTTTCTGGGGCAAAGATGTCCCACAACCCACACTCTTGACACATTAGGCTACTGAATTCCAAACTAGTAAAGTGAAAAGAGGGCAACTAGCTGATGAAATGTGTATTAACACCAGTATTATTGATGTACCAGGTCTTCTAGAAGCTAACATAATGGAACTTTTCTCAATCTTTTAAAAAAGTCGCTAAGGCTGAGGTTATTTAGAGATCATAGAGATGCGGAAAATCTCGAATACCTGTATACGGCACACATCTGGCCCCATACCTGATACCCCTGGGAACTGGACTAGATGGCTTCCACAGTTTCCTTTGACTCCTAAGATCTGACTCTATGAGCTATATGAGTTCTTTGGTGTTGTTTCTTAGGGCTTTTGATACTCTTTAAAAAGAAAAATATGCCTATCAAATTAGCCATAATAACATTCAATACTGGACAAAATGCAGAGAGGTAGGCTTTCACATACTACTCTTGGGGCATACACTGGTTTAATACTCTTTGAAAGCAATTTGGTATTATGTCAGTGGTCTTTTTTTTTAAGTTAATATTCTAACAGAAAATAATGACATTGTAATCTTGACAGTGGAACATATGGTACCATTGCAAATTACATTTAAGAGTTTTTGATGTGGGGAAATACATTTTCATGCTAAGGGAAAATTGAAAAAGAACAGAAATATCTATGTTAGACGTTTTCTTTGGGTGATGGAATTACAAACTATTTTTCTCTCCCCTCCCATTTGTTTTTGCATCTTCCAAATTTTTCATACAAATCGTGCCTCGCTTTCATAATTTTAAAACCTTAGTGAAAGACGAGAGAAGGTAAAATTCTAAGGAAATTTTTAAAAGAATAAAGAAAATTAAGAAAAAATTCAAGTGGGTGACTTTGGATAAGCTAAATAAGTCAGGGTCCTTGTGAGGAGCTCTTGATCAAGAGCAGATGTCGGCAGTAAGATAGGCTATTGAAAGCAGAAGCAGTTTGGTGAGGCTGTGACTTGGGAAATTAGATTAAGAAATAATCAAACATAATATTGCACAAACCCAAGAGGAATAGTTTAGAGAGTCCTAGGAGTCAAGGCCAATAGGAAGTAAAAAAATGAAACGTAGATCGGAATATACGAACATAGTGACCACCTAAAGAACAGGTGGGAAGGGAAGGCTCATCTAAGCAGTGTGGGTGTTGCTGCAGAATGGGTATTTGGGGCAATCAGTAGACCACAAACGTATGCAGTGGAGTATAAGTGCTACGTTATAAATAATTGGAAATCAATATTTGGAGCATAGTTGTTGTTAGTTTTGCCTCTAATTAGATTTTATATGATAATATCACTTCTGTGGTTAGTGAGCACAGAAGGGATGGAATATTGTGCTTGGTACTCACTTTCACTCTTTGGGAGCTGAGCATAGTCAGGAAACCAATGGTGAGCATAGGCAATAACATTCCTAGAAAGTGTAGAATTTCAAAACGTGACAAAGGGACTGTGTCAACTTGGCAAGCGTCTAGGCAGGAACTCAGCCTGGGATTTTTAGATTCAGGCATTTTTCCTTTGTATGTCTCCTCACCAAATTAAAATTAATTTGTACTTTGGTACAAGAACCTATAGGTTGAGGGGGGCCTGGGTGGCTCAGTCGTTAAGCGTCTGCCTTCGGCTGAGGGCCTTATCCCAGGGTCCTGGGATCGAGCCCTGCATCAGGCTCCCTGCTCCGCTAGGAGCCTGCTGCTTCCTCTCCCACTCCCCCTGCTTGTGTTCCCTCTCTCGCTGGCTGTCTCTCTGTCAAATAAATAAATAAAATCTTAAAAAAATAAAAAGAACCTATAGGTTGAGTACCTTTAAGAAAATATGACAGTGCTTGTAAGGATTGTTCAGAAACTACAAATCAAAGTATCAGAGAAAAGTTTCGCTTTAGACCATTGGACTGGATGTAACCAGGAGACAGGAGACAAAGCTTAGCCAAAACAAACACATCACTAGCTTAACACAGCAGCATGCTTCCTTACACCCAGCACAGTGTCCCATCACATGCCAAGTGAATGATTCTTGCCTAACCCCGTTGATTGATCCTGTTGTGTTTTTCTCCATCTGCTAATTATGAGCATCCCCTTGGATGAGTTTTGGTACCCTGACCAGTCTTTCTTCTGGGGACAACTTATCCACATTCTGGCAATGCACTGAACAAATATGGATTAAGCATCACCTCTGAGCCAGGGCTGTACAAGACACTAGGACACCGCAAGATCACACTGTCCATGAGCCAGAGGAAAACACTTGAGTAAAGTCAATACAGTGTGATAAGCACTGACTTTCACAGAGAGGAGATGGGAGGAAAGATAGGAGAGGAGATGGAGAGGAAGGGTGGATTCAAGAGGCAAAATTGATAAGTCTATGAACAAAAGGATGGAGGAGGTAAAGAGAATGACCAATCAAAGACAAATTCAAAGTTTTTAGCATAGTCAGCAAGTTGGATGTTGATATCACTAAATGAAACAAAAAAAATATGAGGCAAATTTGAAGGAGATGAAACAAAGGGAAGGAAGAAAAATTATACCTATTTTGACATGATGAGTTGGAAGAATCCATTGGAATATCTGAAGGCAGAGCTCCTGTAAGCAGTTGAATATAAGAGTGTGGAGCTAGAAATAAATGTGGGGGGTTAAAGCCATTAGCAAGTGACAGTTTCAGCCTTGAAAGGAAATGAAATCATCCAGGAAATATAGAATGGAAAGTACCTACTTTTAACTAGATACTCACATTTTTCTTTAATACTGTACTTTCAGAAAGTCTGTGTCCTCCATCTTCATTTACGTACCAGAGCTCTCCATTTGGACAGCCTACCATCCCTTCAAACATGAATGACCCTAATGATGTTGCAGGCCAAAAGTGGTTGAAATTGGGATTACATGTGATCCAGTCTTAATAACTGGCACTTCACAACTGCATCATCACAGCAATTTTCTGGCGTCTTACCTTCCAGTGTACCTTCCTGTAATACTTATTGGCGAATAGTTCTCATCCCCTTCTTCATATATTATTCCCCTGCTCAAAACCCTTCGGTGGTGTCCTACAGCCAATCAAAGCCCCACACTCAATTCTATCACTTCTCAACATTATGCTCCACCTAACAGGGCCGGGCTCCTCAGTGAGCTGTGAACCAACCCACAGTTTCAATCAGTTCTTGGTTCATGTCATACCCCCAATTTTTAATTTCCTCCTCTAAATGTATCCAAATCCTGCTGAACATTTAAAGCAGCATTTGTCAACTTTTTGACCATGATTACCTCCAATAAAGCTAACTCCAAACCCATTCTCGACCCTTTTCATCCTTGTCCTGTGCTACTAGAGAGGTTGGAGAAGTTTGGGGCCCCTTTTCTGAGCCTCCTTTGGAACCAGGAGAAGTCATGTGGTGCTGCTTTCTTTTTCTCCCTGCCTTAAAAATGGGCACAGGTGGGGCACCTGGGTGGCTCAGTCAGTTAAGTCTCTGCCTTCGGCTCAGGCCATGAGCCCAGGGTCCTGGGATGGACCCTGAATCGGGCTCGCTGCTCAGCAGGGAGTCTGCTTCTTCCTCTGTCCCCCACCCCCCACTCATGCTCTCGCTCACTCACTCTCCCACACTCTCTCTCAAATGAAGAAAATCTTTTTTTTTTTTAATGGGCACAGGTATCTAGAGCTGAGCAGCCATCATGGGATGATCAATCAACAAGCCAGCACACTAAGGGTGACAGGTGGTGAAACACAGATCCCTGGGTCCTTGATTCTATCCCTAGGCTATGCCAGGCCAGGACCACCTACCTCTGGACTTAAACTGTGGGAGAAAAAAAGCCCCGAATCGTTAAGACTACAGTTGCCTATCTTGTTTATTTGTTGTTTGCTATTGCAGAAGATATTCCAAATCGATATACATTATATATTTTCACACAGTATATATTTTTTCACACACATTTTCACACATATTTTCAAACAGTACCATATTCTAATAGCCAATAAATTTGTGTGAGCCTTTATGCACAAAAATTAACATTCACCTGATAGTTCAAACAGGTATCTAATAAAAAGCCCACAAAGATATGGAGTCACACATATATTCCACCAATTACGGCTTTTTGCAGCAGCTACTCTCTCTGAAGGTCACAGACTCGAGGAGAGGCAACAACTAAACCCTTAATTTGTATTAAAGAGAGAGTTTCAGTTCTTCAATAGCAATATGTTGGTTATTCTATAAGCATTTAGTTCCCCTTTATTGCAACGGCAAAGGGAGTTCTAAATTTTCAGATTTTTATATTTTAACCTTCCGCATTCTGTCTAAAAAGAGATGAGCAAACCCTCAGAAGAGGGTACCGCCGAGTCCTCTGTCCTGATGTGGACGGACGGCCATTCCACGCCGTGGGAGACTTCCTCCAAGATGGCCATCCGTGTCCGGTCTCTCCCTATTTCCCGTGTTTGATCTGCTCCCCTAGACCGTGGGCTGGGTGAGTTGCCAGGTCATTTGGTAACTCGATGTTTACGATTTTTAGGAACTGTCAAGCTGTTTTTCTAAAGTGGCTGCAGAATTTTATAATCTAAACTACTTTTTATCTATGAAACACATGCAGATTATGTAACCTGAGTTTTCCATCCCTGATGGGACGGGATAATTCCAAAAATAAAGACTAACATTTACTGAGCACTTAACATGCACTGGCACTGTTCTAGGTAATTTCTAAGATTTCCTTAATTTAATCCCTTGTGATAAGGGTGTCAGATAAAATAAAGGACACTCAGTTAAATTTAAATTTCAGATAAAAAAAGAATAATTATGTCCTATGCAATCTTTGCCCAAGGTCTCACACACCAGGATGGGAAACTAGGCCGTCTGATTCTGGAACAACTGCTCTTAATTTTAAGTAATGTCAAGCAGTTCTTATAAGACAAATAAAGTATGTAAAAAGATTTTGTATCCACAGTAGTAAATTTTCAATAAATGTTAGTTTTCTTCCTGGTCTCTTCCTTCTTCCCTCACTGTTCCTCAATCCTATTAGAACTAAATCAACCCTTTGGGTGCCCATACCTCCTTCATAATAATATTCTGCAGGTGAGTGTCATTGTTGAATGATCATAATTGCTGAATTGAGACTTCAATGAAAAGTTATTTAAATATTAATTTATTATGCCAAGTTATGGTAAGGACATCCTTGGGGAAAGCTTTAATTACTCTATAAATGCAGATCGGGAAAGTAAAAGTTTCTGTTCTCTCTAAATTGACACTTGACTTCTAATTTTGTTCTTTAAAAATAAGTAATTAATGATCAAGAACATCCAGTTTGATTGAAATACTGAGTACATTAATTGTATTCCTATATTATGGATGCCAATTGTTTAAATGTATCAATGGCAATTCTTTTTTCCAGGAATGGTTTTCGCAAATGCATTAGTCTCTAGAATTCACCCCAACAAGACTTGCAGGGATTTTTTTAAAAAGTAGATCTTTAGCTTTCTGCAGTCATCAATGTGCCTTTAATCAATCATTAAACACAAGCAAGTCATGCTTTGTCCCTCCTACATCTCAGTGCTGTATAGAACAGCCACATGCCTATGAGTAAGTAGCCCACACTTGTTTGCTCTCTGGAATTTATTCAGTTATGTTTGTAACTCAGTGTACATTCATTCTTAGAAAATTAATATGGTTCAGAGGAAGAAACGCTGGTACATCTCCATTATTATCCTAAGATAACAGAGAAAATGTCAGTATATAAAGCTGGTTCCCACATCACAGCAGTCATTTTGGTTACTGTGTTTCTTGACCTAACTGCTCTCTTTCTCCAGCTGAAAATTATGTTGGCTGTGAGCCATGCCACAGCACCTCCACCCTGAGGAGTGACTCAGATAATTAGACAAAAAGCATTTAAGCCTCTTCAGGATTTTTTCAGGCTTCCCTGTTGACGTTCCTTCTTCTTAGTCAAAAAACTATTCATTTTGTGTGGTTGAGAGGAAAAAACTACCACCATTCATAAATCAGGGATGCCTGTTCTCAATCATCATCTTCAAAAAGGTATAATCAACAAATAGATGGTTCCTCATCATCTTGAGAAAGTCTTTGTTCACTGAATATTATTTTATATACAGTGTAATTTTTAGAACTTTTTAAAAAAGATTTATTTATTTGTTTTGGAGAGAGAGAGAGCAGGGGGAGGGGCAGAAGGAGAAGGAGAGAGAGAATCCACAAGCAGACTCCCTGCTGAGCTTCGAGCCTGACCGGGGGCTCCGTAGCAGGACCCTGAGAACATGACCTGAGCTGAAATCAAGAGCCGGTCACTTAACCAATGGAGCCACCCAGCTGCTCCTAAAGATTTTTTTTTTCAGCTTTTTATTATGGATAATTTCAAACATACAATGATGAATGCCCATGTACCTATTCACTTGACTTGAACAATTGCAATTGTATAGATTTTCATCTGTAGTCCCACTCCCAGATTATTTAATACAAATCCCAGTCATATAATTTCATCTTTAAATGTTTCATCGATACTAGCATAAATCTTGAATTTTATTTCTGCTTTAGCTTTTTTTTTTTTAATTATTAAACTAGAGGGGAAAAAGAGAATAGGACTGACTTCTATTGAGTGCTTACCATGCTAGAGACTTTCTCCTGAATTACCGCTTTCAGTGATCAAACCCTGCAGGGTGGACATTACCATTCCTGTTTTTAGAAAAGAAAAAAGATAGAGAGGGGCACCGGGGTGGCTCAGCTGGTTTAAATGTCTGCCCCACATCAGCTCCCTGCTCAGCGGGGAGTCTGCTTCTCCCTCTGCCTCCCCCCATTTGTGCTCATGCTCTCTCTCAAATAAATAAATAAATAAGAAATAGATAAAGAGATAAATTTTGCAATGTCACTTACCTATTGAGTAGCAGGGCTGGGATCCAAACCTAAGTCTGTCTTACTGGAAGCACTATGGCTCTTTCCCCAAATCAACCCCGTCAGGCAGGGAACTAAAATGTGGTGAAATATAAGAAGAGTCTTATATGATATTTTGAGGAAAGGGAGATCTCTTCTACCTTCAGTCTTGCCTCCGTGTTATGAATGGCATTCACAACATCATACATGGGATGTTTCCAGATCCTAATGGCTCCAGTACTACTAATACCATAATTCAGAATCCAAAAGTCACACGGTTCCTTAACTCACTGTTTGGATGCTCAGCAAAACAACATGGCCTCTGAAGTGTACGAGTAGGAAACATACTTTAGGTTTTATTAGGATGGGACGGGCAGCGAGAAAAAGAAAAGAGAAGCCTAGATATCACTGCAGGTATGAAAGGAGAAAAATCAACATGTCTAAGCATATGGAAACAATAGCCCTGCCAACTTACTAATTAGGAAGATTAGTTACCCAGGATGTAATTTAGAAGTTTTGTCATGCTAGTCTAAAATCTCCATTCAACGACATATCACACAAATAATAGAAGAAGAGTACCTATTAACATTTATTTCAATATTTTCTCCAAGATGCCACTAGCATATTATTTTATAAAGTAAAAAAAATAAAAGAATAAAAATGTAGTGTTTTGTTCTATATTTCAAGTTTGTCTTGATGACAAAAACAGGACTTAAGATTCCTCAAGTAGTTTTTTTTTTTTTAAGATTTTATTTATTTATTTAACAGAGAGAGAGACAGCCAGCGAGAGAGGGAACACAAGCAGGGGGAGTGGGAGAGGAAGAAGCAGGCTCCCATCGGAGGAGCCTGATGTGGGGCTCGATCCCGTAATGCTGGGATCACGCCCTGAGCCAAAGGCAGACGCTTTAACCGCTGTGCCACCCAGGCACCCCCTCAAGTAATTTTCTAAATACCAGGTTCTTATGTGAAATGCATTCACTACCTTAAATTAACTATTATTCATGAGTTGGAAAGAATAAAAAATGCAATCCAATCATATAAAAAGTTTAACTCATAAACAATCAACCACAAAAGGCTGAACGTTTCCATATGATAGCACTAGTGCTTACTTTGAGATACCTATCTGTCTTTACTCTCAAACCTGATAATTACAGTTCAGAGTTTTAAGGTTTCAAAAACAAGCCATAATGCAATGTGTTCATTTCAGTTATGCACTCAAGGTTCCTAAGAAACAATTCATGGCTTAGGGAAAAATTCAAGTATATCAAATAGAAATATGATGTGTCAATATCTACCCACTTCCCAGGTTTGTCCCATTAAATCCATAAATGTGTCACCAGTTATTAATCTCAAAAATCTTGTTTTAAAAGCTGATTAAGAATACTGTTTGTTGAGGGCACTTGGGTAGTTCAGTCAGCTAAGCGTCTGAGTCTTGATTTCAGCTCAGGTCATGATCTCAGGGTCCTGATATCAAGCCTTGTGAGGAGCCCCCAGCCCCATGTGGAGCTCTGGGCTCTGTGCTCAGCAGGGAGTGTGCTCGAGATTCTCTCTCCCTTTCTCTCTGCCCCTCCCCCACTTCATGAATAAATAAATCTTAAAAAAAATAAAAATCACTATTAGCTCACTTGAGCCAAATATATAACTACTGCTTTTAATATCCCTGTATATCTACTAAATATTTGTTGAAGGAATGAATGAATCCCAAATACTAATTACCTTTAAATTTCAAAAAAAAAATCTTTTTTCAATTTAATGATAGCAAGCAAGAAGATTTTTTAAAATAATTCAACATTAAACTCTCAAAGTCAAAGCCTCAGAAAAAGGAAAGTTATGGTTCATAGCCACTGACTCATTTCCTTAGATGATTCAACGTCCTGGCTTTAACACCGCCTTGCCTTCCTCTCGCCCTTCAAATTTTAATTCAGTACTGGGGGGAAATAAACCACTGCTACTATGAAGCTAGCTTTCCTGTACCACCACATCATAATCTTTTAAATAAACTGTTTTTCTATACGCTTTTATACACTTTTGATATTGAAGTCCTTTTACATAATTCAATTAACAGAGGATCAAACGTATATATGCTACAGGGATTTTTCTAAAAGTTATTGAAAACATTCAGGGATTTTTTTCCCCCACCTCTTAAAAATGAATAGTTAACTTGTCACTGGCACAAAGATGATTTTATTAAAATGTGTATTTTTCTGCTACCCTGAACAAACCTTTGAAAATAAGTCTGTGCTTCACCTTGCTTTTCCATGTATTCTTTAAATATTTATATGCCTCAAAGGTTGAGTTCTTTATGAATAAATTCATGAATTTACCTAATACAAAGTCCAGGTGGACAAAGACAAATTAAGAGAATTACACACAAACACACCGAGGCATGTCTACACATGCCCATGATTCCTGGCCAAATGCACAACAGAAAAGGAGTATCTGGCTCTTCCTCTGCGAGTGAAAGCAACACCAGGTCTAGCCGGCGATCAAGGGCTCGCAGTCACGCGTCCTGATGCCGCTGCCCACAAAGGGCAGCGCGCCAACCATCCCGAGTCGGGACACACGGAGGTCTGTTCAGACTCCCTCGCGGTCACTCATCTACCCCAGGGCTGGAGGAACGCGCCCCCTCCTCACACCCATGCCCCACCCCTGACCCGCAGCCTTTCTTGTCAACCGGGCCCTCGGGTTCTGGTGTCTGCATGAAGAAGAATGTTCAGGAGTCGTTTCAAAACATTTCCAACTCTCTCCCTCCTGGGGGGAAGCACCTTCCTCACACATCACAAGGGAGTCTCTGGGCCTCCAAGGCCTGCTTGGTCTCCAGGAGCACACGCAAGGACTCCGGATAAATTGGATCCAGGCAGACAGGTCTGTCGGATCACAGCCAGCGTGTCTTACTGGATTCAACGGTTTGTTTGTAAGATTTATGTATTTGAGAGAGAGAGTGGTCGTGCGCGTGAGAGGGGGGGCAGAGGGCGAGGGAGAGAAAATCTCAGAGCCCACGTGGGGCTCAATCCCACAACCCCGAGATCAGCACCTCAGCCGAAAACAAGTCAGACCTCAACGACTGAGCCACTCAGGCGACCCAGGTTCAATGTTCAAAAAAAAATTATTACAGTTTATTAGGATCTCCTTCCCTAAAGACTATTGCTTTGGAGTCAGTAAGACTTGGATTTGAATATAGGCTCGCCCATGGAACAGTTGTGGTACCATAAACAAATTAAATTTTTGTGCATTAAGTTTCTTATCTGTAAAATGGGAGTGAAAACCACCTGTTTTGCTAGTCTGTTGTGAGGATTACATTTAAAGCCAGTAGCACACTGGTAGACACACTTAATAATGTGTACTATTGTTTAATTCTATACTTCATTTTGTCATCCTGTAGATTTTTTTCCCCTCAAGCTCTAAATCATTGTGGAAGAAAATATCTAAAGTTCAGAACTGATGGTGACAGAAAGTATTACACCTCAGTTTGCAGATCTTAAGAGAAGTTTCATTGTAAATTGGTAACTCTATATTTTAGTTAAATAGGGGTTAATTGGCATGATGCTTCCATGTTAGAAATTCTTTTAAATTTCACTCCCTGACTATGTGAGTGATAACTACAGAGAAATTTTGACTCTCAAGTTATATCACTAACTTCTATGATTTACTGGACAAGTCATAGCCACCATGGCTTACCTTCTACATTTGTGAGATAGGGATGCCACCGTCTACATCCATAATTGCAGTGGGACTAGAATTACTTGCACATGGTCGTTATAGGCATTTCCAGAAGGAGAACCCCAACTATGCAAAAAGAGCAGCTTTAAGGAATTAAGATGCACATTTTTCAAATGGATTCTTTTTCCAATTTTTCTTTACCTCTAAGAAATTGGTGGTAGGGAGCCCCTGTTCCTCATTTCCTACTCCACCCTCAACAGTCAATACCTACCACACTTATCTGAACAATGTTTTGTAAATTAAATGACCCTCCTATAATAAAGATTAGTTTTTTTTTAAAGATTTTATTTATTTATGTGACAGAGAGACAGCCAGTGAGAGAGGGAGCACAAGCAGGGGGAGTGGGAGAGGAAGAAGCAGGCTCCCAGCGGAGGAGCCCAATGTGGGGACTCGATCCCAGAACGCCGGGATCACGTCCTGAGCCGAAGGCAGACGCTTAACGACTGCGCTACCCAGGCGCCCCCATAATAAAGTATTTTTATAGACGTCTGCACACATCTCCCCCTGATGATCACACCCTTAACATCTATTATCATCCCTTTATCTCCAGCTTTTTGGACCATTTGCATTAGCAACTTCTCTACTGCCTCCTGTCTCTTTCATTGCAAACTAGTTCCTGGCCCCTTCTCTCAAACTTACCTAAGGAAAGTTCTGATGACTTTCTAATGTCAGTTCAAAAGAATTCATTTTGAACTTCAACCTTCTTGATCTCCCTGTAGGATATGACATCATTAATATTCTCTCCCATTTCTTCTTGGTCTAGCCACCCCTCAAACATTAGTGTTCCCCAGAGAGGTGTCGCGTCCTCTGCCCTTTATTCTTTTCACTCCCAGGAAATCTCACTACCATCTGCGGTTTCAAAAACCATTTACAAGCTCTCTCGTAAACCTCTATCTGTAGACTAAACGTCTCCTGACCTCTCTATTGCATATCTCCATGTAGATGTCCCTGCCATAGACACCTAAAATTTGCTGACAAAACTGGGCCTCCTCCCTTTAAACTTGCTCTTTTCCCTCTAATTTATGTCTTTATAAATGTAACCCTCATTAGTAGTCAGTCATGCAGACTTTTCCCATTGTCCTCTCTCCTTCAGTTGGCCAAAACTTGCTGATTCTGCCTCTAAAATAAGGTTTCCTGAACTTTAGTCCTTGGCATCCTTATTCCATAGAATAGTTTTTGAAAAAGTATTAGGGTTCTGTGATCAAATGAGTTTGGAAAATGCTGGGGGTTAAAGCAAGACTTCTAAAAACCAATGCTAAGGTGACTTGTGGCTCAAATGTAGATATAATATGAAAAATTTCCCAAATAGTCTGGAAGCCTTTTTCCTAAGGAGTATCTTTGGTGATCAGTGTTCTACAGAACATACTTTGTAAAATGCCATTCAAGTATTTCTCAGATGTGTTCTCCACTCCACTCCACTCCACAATGTCATGGCCATTGTTCTCTTACCTAATCTACAAAAGCTTTCCAGCCTAGGACCTTTATTCATCCATTTACAGTAGTTGGTAAGCTCCCTAAAATGTAAGTTTCACAAGGTTCCTAAAGGTCTCACAAGGTTTTTGGGGTGCCTGGGTGGTGCAGTCGTTTAAGCATCCAACTCTTGGTTTTGTGATCTCAGGGTGGTGAGATCGAGCCCCATGTTGGGCTCCACACTCAGCAGGGAGTCTGCTTGAGATGCTCTCTCCCTCTCCCTCTGCCCCTTCTGCTACTGTTTGCTCTCTCTCTCTCGAATAATAAATAATAATAAAATTGGCTTTAAAAAATCCCACAAGGTTTTCTCAGTACCCAAATTATAAAATCCAAAGTTCCTTTAAAAAACAAAGCCACTTCATGATCCAGCCCCTGACCATCTTTCCATCTTCATCTCACACCGGTCCACCTATGCTCCAAGCGTAATAAGCTAGCTGTCAATTCCTGGTGGTGCTGTGCGAACACCGTCTGACTTTTGCTCCTAACTGTTCTGCTGTCTAAAATGTCATCCACCTCTTACTTCAATAGTTCTTATCCATCCTTTAAAATTCACCTGAGGGGCGCTTGGGTGGCTCAGTCAGTTGAGCGATGGACTTTTGATTTTGGCTCAGGTCATGATCTCGGAGTCCTAGGATCAAGCCTGATGTCAGGCTCCTCGCTCAGCCAGGAGTCTGCTTAAGGATTCTCTCCCTCTCCCTTTGCCCCTCCCCTTGCTCAAGCACTCTCTCTAAAATAAATACATAAATCTTAAAATAAAATTCACTTCAGATGGAGCTCTTCTTCTAAAGCCTTCCATTCCTCTGACTACCTCCCATTTCCCAGCCAGAGGAAGGTGTCTCACGGGTGTGCACTCAATGCACCATCTGTTATAGCACATCTTTGTAATTATCTGTATATACATCTCGATTTTCAACTGGACTGTGACCTTCTTGAAGATTTAGGAGATATATTTATTCCTGTGGGGGGGGCCTACTACAGTGCCTAGAACCCAGTAAATAAATTCTTGGTGAATAAATGGATCAATATATACATTACTTTTTAACTATTTCAACACTATTTCTGAAAACTCATTTAAATGCATAAAGTATGTGTTTTATCCCTGAAACTTTAGTTTGGGACCTAGAAAGGTGTTGGCAAACTTCTATAAAGGGCCAGATTGTAAATGTTCTATGCTTTGGGGCCATATAGTCTCTGTTATAACTACTTAACTCTGGTGTTGCTGTGAAAAAGCAGCCATAGACAATATACAAATAAATGACCATGGTATGTTCCAATAAAACTTTATTTACAAAAACTGGCAGTGGGCCAGATTTGGCTCGTAGACCATAGTTTGGGCATCCCTAGTCTAAAAGGTTCATCGTATCGCAATGATCCTAACTAGATCAAAACCCGCTAGTGCAGTTTTTGAAACTGTAGGCATGGTATTAGAAATAAGCATCCTCAGGGGCGCCTGGGTGGCACAGCGGTTAAGCGTCTGCCTTCGGCTCAGGGCGTGATCCCGGCGTTATGGGATCGGGCCACACCTCAGGCTCCTCCGCTGGGAGCCTGCTTCTTCCTCTCCCACTCCCCCTGCTTGTGTTCCCTCTCTCGCTGGCTGTCTCTATCTCTGTCAAATAAATAAATAAAATCTTTAAAAAAAAAAAGAAATAAGCATCCTCTAAGAATGAACTGTCCAATATGATAACCACCAGCCCTTATATGGTTATTGAGCACTGGAATGTGGCTAGTCTGAATTGAGATGTGCTTTGAGTATAAAATGTACACTAGGATCTTGAAGGTTTTGCATGAAATAAGGAACGTATCATTAATTATTTTATACTGGCGAGGTTGAGATAATATATTTGATATACTGGGTTAAATAAAACATTATTAAAATTGATTTTACCTGTTTTTACTTTTAAAAACGTGACTCCTAAAGCATTTGAAACTACATATGTGACTTGCATTACATTTATATTAGATAAAAATGCTCTGAGACGGAATAGTTACAAAACAGAGTACGCTTAACAGATTCAATCTCTTTTCAAGATTACAGATGAGGTACTTTACCCAATTATCAAAGTGTCTCTATTCAAATCTTCTGTATAACCTGGTTTCTTTCTATCAATGATGTGATTATCTTTTACATAAGAATTAAGGATGGGAAATCTTAAACTCTTTTTTTTTTTTCTTAGAGATAGGGAGAGGGGGCTGAGGGAGAGGGAGAAAGACTCCCAAGCAGGCTCCACCCCCAGCGTGAAGCAACCTGAGCTGAAATCAAGAGTTGGAAGCCCAACTGACTGAGCCACCAGGTACCCCTCAAAATCTTTTTCTCCTTCCACAAGTAATGTATGTCCACCAATTTATTTTATCTCACTTGTTTCTCATTTTCTCTATGCTATACTTTGTCTTCATTTTCTCACCAGAATTATTAAGTCTCTTGAAAGGACTTCTAGCCTCTATCCATCCATGACTCTGATCCATGACTCTATACAAAACTACTAGATTCATATTTCTGAACATCGTGACTCTCTCCTGCTGTATGACTACTTAAAAGATTCAGTGGTTCCCATCACACACACACAAATATCCAAACTACTCGGTCTGTCTCCTGAGGCCTTCGAAAAACCTCATTTTCAATTTTTGTTTTGAACCATATCTCCTCCACCAAACACTCAAGTCAAACATAAGATTGCAGATAAGATATAGGCTACTCAGTTAAATTCCAATTTCAGATAAACAATAATTTTTTAAAGATTTTATTTATTTTGAAAAAGAGAGAGCACGAGCAGGGGGAGCAGCAGAGGGAGGGGGAGAAGCAGACTCCCTCCTGAGCAGGGAGCGTGATAGTGGGCTCGATCCCAGGACCCTAGGATCACTACCTGAGCCAAAGGCAGACGCCTAATCAACTGAACCACCCAGGCGCCCTAACAATAATTTTTTATATATAGTGTTAGGATATTGCTTGAGATATACTTGCACTAAAAATTGTGAAATCGAAATTTCACTGGGCACCGTGTATTTTTTTTATTGAATGTTATATTAGTTTTAGGTGTACAATATAGTGATTTGACAACTTCGTATGTTATTCTATGCTCACCACAAGTGTCGCTGCCATCTGTCACCATACAACACTATTATGATATCATTAACTATATTCCCTACACTGCACTTTTCATCCCCATGTCTTAGTCATTCCATAACTGGAAGCCTGTGTGTCCCACTCTCCTTCACCCGTGGCACCCTGTATTTTTATTTGCTGAATCTGGCAACCCTAGTCAGACAAGTGTTTTTTCTGCCTCGCAAATACTGTATGTAGATTACTACCCATGCACCTCTACGCAGATTTTAAGTGAGATGATGCAAGTAATGCACTTAGGACAGTGCCTAGCACACAATGAGCACGCAATAAATACTATAATTCCCCTGAATTTGTGGGCCTAACTCAATTCCTACTGGGCTTCTCTAGCCCACTGCAGCCCACAATATAATACTTCTTTGCACTGTCAAGTACTTGATAGAGCCCTTGAGTACTGACTTTGAACATTTCATGTGTATGTCTTTCCTAGCCTTATGCTTCTGCCTCATATAGAAATTACTGACAAAACAGGATTTTTAAATAAGGCATTTTGCATTTTACTAAAATTATAAATTTTACTCTTAAGCCCTGGCTTAAACACCAAAGTACATGATTAAAGCCCTCTAGCTGACCTTAGACTCCAGGTTCTTGCTGACGGGAGGATATAGTGTTAAGTAAACCTCACTTACAAAAAGTGAGCTGTAATAGGAGCTAAAAAGCAAGAAATTCACTTATTAAACAATACCTGAAATGCCCGTAGTTATGACTTTATCAGGTAGAAACGCAATATAAATTGTACACACTGAATTTTCTAAAAACTTTTTCTTATAAATAAGCATGCAAATAATCAGTTTGGTGAAAACTTTAACTTTTCCTATTTTTTCATAATGATCTGTAAAATTCACAATCAAGTAGTCATGTGATTTTTACGGAAAAAACTAATTCTCAGAGTCCAATACCATGTTCTCCACTATACAGAAGGCTCAAATTATACAGGGTCTCAAAATCGAGTGATGATCAAATAACAAAATTATGGGATATTACTCAAACTGACCTTTTTGTAAGCAATACACACACAAAATATTAAGTACATGGGTAACCACTAGTTCACCTTAACCCCTACTCATAGTATGGTACAGATGACCCCGAGTCCGAAGTCTGGCTCTGCTACTTATTAACATACACCTTTCTAAGACTCAGTTTTCTCAACTATAAAATGGGGGCCTTTTCTCTCAAGTTTTTGTGAGGATAAAGAGAATATGCATGAAATGGTGAAAACAATGCCTGGCGCATGGTAAACATTCAAAATACGCTCTTACATTCTCTTATTCTTAGAATGTTTCCCAATTTGGTTATCTTTAGGCATAACTCCAACCTAGGACTCATTCACAAACTGACTTAGAAAAAGATATGGAGAGAAAGCACTTTGGTTTGCCAAATTAGAATAAACGTTGAAGATCTAAATTCCTGCTGCTATAACTCTCAATTTTTGTTGTTGTTGTTGTTGTTCTTTTCTTTTCTTTTTCCTCTCTCACAATGCTATGACCTTCTCAGGTCAGTCTACTTGGCTATAATGGGAAACAGTTTTTATGGTCATGAATATCCAGTTTCACATAGATCTTTCTATGAACTACAAGTACTTCTATTTTTTAAAGTCCATTAGTAAATGTCCTCCATAAAACTTACTTCCATAATTCCTGTTAAATTATTGTTTAGTTTCTTTTAGGATATTTATAGATTCTCACATTCTACCATATAAATAGTATAGAACAACTCTCTATGAAAGAAATAATTCATGTGTGAATTTCCTAGTTTATATTGCTTGGAGGAATAACAGTACAAGAAACCAAATATCATGCAACATGTTAGTTTCCAAGTCAACAAAACACTTCCTCTTACAAGTTTCATAATACAAAATGCTGGACTCAGGACTTGATTACAGTAATACCAACTGAATAAAAGTCAGTTCAATGATGTTATCTGAACCTATTCCAAACTAATCTAGGTTATCTGGAAGAAAGGACACTTCAACAGAGAAACACATTTAACTTCTATCCAAAAACCAGTAAAATTACCATAAAAAAAGGGAAATAATTTTAATGAAATGATTCATAAGATCTTAAAGAATGTTAAAGTTGAACTTGAAAAACTACTGATTTCACACATTTAAACATATTTAGGAGGGAAAAAAAATCCAGGTTAAACTACTCAATAAGAAGTCTCAAGGATCACTAAATGTTCACATGTGGTAAATAGTATGAGAGCCACTGCTTCCTTGAGTTTTGATAAGACTCATTAACCATGGTCTTTTACTTTGGATTGTTGGATTTCCTATATATTTGGTAATATTTTAAAAACTTTTTCATAAAGGGCCAGATAGTAAATATTTTAGGCTTTCCAGGCTAAATATTCTTTGTCACATAGTCATGTTTGTATTTTCATAGTCTCTAAAAATATAAAAACCATTCTTAGCTTATTTCCTATAAAAACAGGTCACAGCCGTATTTGCCCTAGGCCATTTCCCCACCCCTGCTTTACACGATACATACTATCTTTTTGTTACCATGTCAATTCCACTGGTATTTTTCTTCAAGTATTTGCTCAAATGTCAGTTTAAGTCCTCTAAAGACGTTCCTGTTTCCCTATATATAGAACACACTATATAATACACAGTACATCACCTACCATATCTTTATTCATTATCTCATCTTCGTCATTCCCCGCACCCCCATCCCCACCAGCATAAATTCCATGAAGGCAGATTTTTCTTTTTTTCCCCACTGATGGATCTCTTGTACCCAGGCTCTCAATAAATAAATCTATTTCTGCAGTTACAAAACAAATACCATGGAGGAGATCTATATCCAAATGATATAACGTAGCAAGTGGGAAAGTATTTAAGGACAAGACTGGCAAGTACTTTCCTTTTAAAATTATTTCAAGTAGTCATAAAACATTTTAAAGAAAAAAAAATGTTCCAAATTACAGCATTTTCTTACTATTCCACAGAGCGGTTTTTCTTACAGACTAATTCCCTGGAAGGTTACCATTACTTTAGCTTCTTTAATAATAAATTTCACTTGCCGTTTGTAAACCTCTCTCCAGACTTGTTCTGCCTCTTTGATCTCACTTGCATGTATTCCCTGCCCATTAAACTCACTAATCTAGTTTGGCAACTTTAAAGTTTAACAAATCAGAGAAAAGTTCCTTTCCCTCTTCTTCAGTGGCTCCGTGTCCCACCATTCCCTTTTTATAAACTTCCTCATATTGTAATCTTTCCTACTTTGTCTTTACCATTCAATATAAACAAGAAGCTAGATTCTATCGAATGTTCTACTCCAAATACGTTCTGCTCAGTGATTAGTCAGTCTTAAAAGTTCTTTTTAACTGCTATACGTGGTTTTACAACTTTTACCTGTAAGAGACACGATTTGCCTTGCCACACCCTGATACATACTTGGCAAGGTGCTGGGGATGTAACTGGGTGTTTAGGAAGCTCCACCACCATTCAGAGTGTAGCTACTGTATTTCCAAACATATGGAAACATAAAAACCTACTGAAGAGTAAAATATCTTCTGCTATCACTGATACATTGATACTTGATAGCTATTAATAAACCACAGTACTAAGTGTATTAACATTAATATGGGGGTCAAATCATACCAGAGAACACACAAAGACATTCTAAAATCAAGTTACAGAAATTGCTAATTCAAGGGGGAATGCTTACAAAAAAAGGAAATGTTTAAAAAACCCTTTTATCCAACAAGTTATTCTTCATCTACTATTTTACTTTCTAAATGGCTACAATTCTGCCATTCTTATGAGACAAGCAACTAGCTTTTGGAAGACAAACTTTAAAATCTACAAGTCAATTGTCAAGGGTTAAGACAACTCTGTTGGCCAATTGTTTAGAGACACAATTCTCTACTCCTAAAAATGGTAAGGTGTGATTTTGGAAAAATGGTAGAATACAAACTGCTTAGAACCTTAATTCTTAGTTATCATAAAATCAGACTAAGTTTGGTGGCACTAAATCAGTAAAAAACCTTCTTGTACACCCAGCATTATAAGAACCAAACTGATTCTTTTTTATTCTTATAAAAGCTAAGTGACTCCCAAATCGAGTCACTTTATACCATATATCCCTGGAGAATAACATGGCCCAACACACCACATGTCCCACTTAATCTAGTCCAAACGAGTAACATAACGTGAGAAACTGCACTGTGTAATTCCTTTATTTTCTGCATATTAGTGCTTTACCAACACTACAACCATTAAGAACACAATTCCAAGTACTGTACTTTTTAGTTTGGGGAGATCACAGTCTACAGACTCATTTACTTATATTAGACAAGATTAACCTCATTCAAAACTTACTGCAGTTTATAAATTCACATAAATACAGAAATTGATGCAATTAAACAACTTCAGGATCTTATTTTTTAAATTCCTAGATCATAACTTTTTCTGCAGGTTCCAATTACCTGCCCCATGATTACCAATGGTTATGGTTCAATTTAACTACATCAATTATCAACCTTTTATATCCTTAAAGAAAATGTAAATGAAAATTACAATTTCTTACCAAAAAGTTTAGGGTTTTCCAAATTTCAAATATTTGCTTCCCTCCTCCCCCCTTCAGTAAGACATTTCAAATAAACTAAAAATAACCACATCTCACCTGCAACATTCAATAGCAATCACTTGATTATAAAATTTTAACTATGCTCCCAGTTATTTTAAAACACAAAAAAAAACGGCTGCCTATCAATCTGTCTGTCACAAGTTAGAAATACTACATTTAAGAATTAAGATGAGGGTTTCAAGTTTCCTCCAGTTTAGGCATTTATACCTTTGTGCTTGTCTTGTCTAAAGATGTTACTATAGCATCAATATTTGTGTAACCCATGTTTATGTACCTTAAAATGCAATCATTTAAAACACCAAGAATTAGATTTATGGTGGAGCTTTGGGAATTTTAAAAGCAACTAAAATGTTCTCGGATGTGTCTGTCAGCTTCATTTCTAGAGATCCTTCTAAAGCAAAACTGAGAACTTTATACCTTAGTTGCATTTTGAATTCGAAAATCCCTCTGCACCATCAGGAGCCTACAACATAGCACCTTTTCTCATCTGCTTTAAGTAAAATGTGTCAAGAGTTTTACTTTCAATAGTTAACTTTTTATAGCCTTATGCTTCTCATACATCTTTGGTAAAAGCTCCATTATACAATATGGCCAAAGCACGAAGGACCAATACTGTCCAACTATGTACCATGATATCCCGCTCCATTTTAGTTTTCAGACACCCTCATGAACAAAACCCACTCCACCTTTTCCTGTATACTGCCTTTGCAGTCTACGTTTCTTAAATTCCCTACGTTTAATTCCTTGAGGATTTCTAAAATTAATCCTTAAGGCTATATGAGAACCAGATGCTGCTCACAACTCTGTATCAAGCATTAGCATTTGGTTCAAAGTATCACCATAGTGGTCTCAATAATCTAGTTACCGGTCCTAACAAGCTAAGTAATCTTGCTAGGATCTAGCTATCACCAGTGAGCACACTGCTTACCCTTGAAGAAAAATAAGTTTACATTCATTGTCATCTGTAGGTTCTTTTTCTTCATCCTACTTCCCCTTTAATTGTCATTCCTCAAGTCTACACATCATTCATTCATCACATTTCCTTCCTTAAAGGAGATAGTGTATTAATGAACCAACAGGATATCTGACTTACTATTTGTATGAGTTAATCCTACAAACAGAATTAAATATCTTTTTTATAAACCATCTTTTCCAGTGTTCTGATTAATGGAGATGTGGATCACTCAACTACAAAAGACTTCTATCTTCCGCTTAATCAGTTGCTCTAATGTAAAAACAGGAATGTGTATTTTTCAAACTAGGTAGATGTATATAATTTGTATTGTTAAATGCTTTATTAATGAACAAAGTAAACATCCTAGTAATTTTTAAACTACTGGTCTTAGACATCTGAAATGTGGTAAAGTATATATTCCAGTTTTGCCCCAAAGTCACTTAAAATATCTACAGATATCTCATCTGTGTGTGGCATACACCATTATTGCTCCATTTTCTGGGAAGAGTCTCCTTTTAAAGTTAAAAAAGAGGGAAAGCACAGCAAAGTTGCTAACTTTGCAGTGAAAAAAATCTGTGTTGACGGGTTACACTTTCATCTTTTTATGCAGTGTAAGTTAACTATGTAATAAGGAACTTGAGTTTTATCCCTACTCATGCATGACGTATGTTTCAGAACTTAAAAGCTGACATTTCAAAGAACTTCTTACATTACCTGTTTAACATACTGATGTGCAACTGGAACATATTACAATGGTATTACTCATTATTTGCCACTGTAGGCTAAGTTTACTATACTTGTCTTAGATATAAAAGGTCACATTTGAAATTACTAAGTTAAAGGTAAAACTCATAAGGGAGGGGTAAAGGCCTTAAATATAAAAGACAAACGGCAGTTTGATTAAGCAATAATTTTCAGTTTACTAGATGAAACAGACTTGCAACATAGTCTGCATGAATGCAAAATAAGCCATCTACAGCAAGTGATAAGGAAACTGGGCAAAAAGGAAAAAAGCATACATTGCAAAAAAGATTCTCTCGAAATAAAAAAATCAAACCATTATTATAAAGACTTTACCAAAAACTGCTATATTTCCCCCATCCCATTTGCTGGAAGTCAATAAGAGCATTTAGCACTTTGTGTTCATGTCAATTGTCTGATCAGAGCATCCTAACGCAAAGCAAAAAGAGGGAGGAAAAAAAAGAAAAAACAAAGAGAAACAAAAAAAGGAAACCCCTAGCCCCCGCCCCCCCAACCGTAGAACAGTAACTCCAGAGTTCAAATTCAAAAGAAGAGAAAGTGGCAATTCAAAGAGGTGATGGTGGCGATAATCCTATGAATGGGTTTTTGATTCCTCTCCTTCCGGGGGGATAGGTGGAGAATGCTCATTAGGATTTGTAGTTAGAGGTTAACCATGTGAGCCCCTCATAGAGTCCATCCCCTGAGGTGGCACAGGAGGGCTGCACATACCAGTTCCTGTCCCGAATCCGGGTCAGGCCCAGTTTCTCCTGGATCTCGTGGGGTTTCATGGCATCGGGCAGGTCCTGTTTGTTGGCGAAGATGAGGATTATGGCGTCCCTCATCTCCCGGTCATTGATAATGCGGTGCAGCTCCTGGCGGGCCTCGTCGATGCGGTCGCGGTCGGCGCAGTCCACTACGAAGATCAGACCCTGGGTCCCGGTGTAGTAATGCCGCCAGAGCGGCCGGATCTTGTCCTGGCCGCCCACGTCCCACACGTTGAACTTGACGTTTTTGTAAGTCACCGTCTCCACGTTGAAACCCACGGTGGGAATGGTGGTCACCGACTGGCCCAGCTTCAGCTTGTACAGGATTGTCGTCTTGCCGGCCGCGTCCAGGCCCAACATGAGGATCCGCATTTCCTTGTTCCCGAAGATCTTGGACAGCACCTTCCCCATCGCGTCGGAGGAGCCGGGGCCGGGGGCATTCAGGTGTCCCGCGTCCCCTCAGCCAACTACGCCGCAGCCGCCGCGAAACCGAAACGGAGCCTCCCAGCCGCGAGGGCGCCCGTGCGGCCTGCGTGGGAGGTGCCTCCTCGGGGCAGAGGCCCGGGCTCGCCACTCACTCGGGCATCGCCGACCGCACAACTTGATCCCTCCGGTCGCCGCCGCCGCCGGGCCCTGAGTCTGCGCCGCGAGAGCCGCCGCCCTGCTGAGGCGCGGCCCGGCCCGGAACTGCCCTTCCCCCCGCGAGCGCCGCGCGAGCGCCGCCGCCGCTCCCGCTCCTCCGCCTTCTCTTCGCTCCGCCGCGGGAGACTGAGGCCCTCCGGCCCGCCCGCCGGCCCACGAGCACCGGGCTCACCACCGACCCAGGCCACCGAGACTCAGCGCGGCTCCGGCGCCTCGTCAGCTCATGGATCCTCGCGGGAACTCGGTGCGCCGCCTGCAGAGACACAGAGGAGGAAGGGAGTTACTGGCGGAGTACCAGAGCGGAGCGGAGGCCGAGGCGGCCCGCCTTTCTAGCTCAACCCAGCAGGTTACCTCCAGCCGCCGCCCTGAGCGCGGGCTCCCTCTGGCCTCCACCTCCTCCTCCCAGCTCTGCCGCTGCCGCCGCCGCCGCCGCCGGAAAAGGCGCCGAAGAAACCGCCTCACTTCCCCTCCCGATCACGCAGGCGCAGCAAGGCCGACCGTTCGACGAGAGCGACCTCTGTAAGGAGCGCGGCCCGCGCGCCTAGCGTCATCGGCGCCACGCGCGAGGGGCGGGGCTACGGCGGCTCGGAGGCCTCGCGGGTGCGGCCAGGCCCCAGACTCGCGAAACTCGGACTCTGACCCGCGCCCACCTGTTGCTACAGTAGCGGCTCGCGTACTTTCTGCATTCCTCTTGCGCGCGCTCGCCTCCTCCACCCCCGCTCGAGCCCGAGGAGCAAATCCGGGGGAGCGCCCAGGGTGGGGCCCGCGGGAAGCGCGCTCCCACGATGAAGGCTTCCCCCATGCTGCTTCCAGACTTGTTCTCAGATGTCGGTGCCCGCCAGGTGCTCCGCGGGTGCCCTTCATCCCGCCGCAGCCCTCGCTCGTCCTCGATCACCCGGGAAAGCCCTGTGTGCTGTTTCTACCTCTCCCAGCCCCCTCCTTGGCCTCCTTTTCCCCTCGTGTTCTCTGCATTTCCTGAAAGACACGTGGGAGGCCCGTGTTTTGTGTGCAATCTGCCAGGCAGTGCGGCGCTTTTACTAGGCTTGGGTTTGCTGTGAAACCCTTCTTTTGAATGTTTGAGCCCTGTCTTTATACATCTCTTCAGGTCCAGTCCACGTTAGTTGAAA
The DNA here is from genome assembly GCF_017311325.1 of Ursus maritimus. Classification (NCBI taxonomy): domain Eukaryota; kingdom Metazoa; phylum Chordata; class Mammalia; order Carnivora; family Ursidae; genus Ursus; species Ursus maritimus. The sequence goes on along the minus strand of NW_024426230.1, from coordinate 23,704,238 downwards.
ATGACAGTGTTAACCAGAGTTGCCATGCCTTGCCGCGTTTTCAACTGTATAAGGTGATAACGTTTCGTATTTAAGTATTACTTCCCTTTAGTGTGATGGGCAGTAGCGTCTCACCCACCCTTCCCTTGAAGAAGCCTAGACGATAATAATCTTAGCATACGGTTTAGAATCAGACTAACTACCTTTGTGGCCTGGATCTAGGCATTTAACCTTGCTAAGTTTGTTATCTCATGTTCTAACCGAGTGTAATGCCGACCTTGCTCTCTGTACTCTGTTTCAGTGTAAATAACAAAATGTTTGTGGAAGACTTTAGGAAACCTCTTTGTAGCAAGTGGTTAGAGATCAAGTTAGACTTAAAGTAAGGCGAAGCTTAAAATAAATGAACGAGGGGAAGGTAAAACAGGAAATAGGGTTTGTTATTTTTTAAGGAAGATGCTGTAACCGTATATGATAACATACCTATTGCATAATATAAGAATATTTGATCGTGGTAGATAGGTTAAGTGATGACCTTATAAGCTTCAGCTGAAATAAACTTACTAGAGTTATTAATATTCTGACGATGATCCAATTTACTTTCCATCTGCCTTAATGCGTACTGTCATAAAACTGAAAGAAGGATTTTGGAGATTAGGGTTCAAAGTGTTGCGTGTTTTATAGCTGTGACTCCTTAGGCCTCAACCTTCCTAAACTTCATTTTCCTTATCTATAAAATCAGACGAAGAATGATACCACTAATAAAAAATAGTCACCATTTATTGTTTGTTATGGCAAACACTGTACTAAATACTTTAAATATGTTTTTTAATCCTCACAGCAATCATATGAAGTAATTTTGAGTATTAATATTATACATATGAGGAAACTCAGGGACAAAGAGGTTGTTTTTTGAGGGTCACAGAACTGAGATTAAATCATAAATCTGCAGCTCCTCCTCTTAACCCCCTAATTATGCTATCTCCCTGGCTACCTCACACAGTTGCTTGGAATCTTAGTTACAGTATTTCTTAAAATACTTCATAAAGGCCATAGTACTTATTATGCTTGAGGGAGGAATTTTTTATATGTGGCAAATAGAGGTATTTTGCATTCCAACGTGATAGTTTTCTCAGAGCAGATTCCAGTTTTTCCAAGTAGATGAGAGATTGATCTGCTGGGCTTGGATTTATCTTTTGGTGGAAGGAGTAATATAATGAAAAACAGTAGCAGCTGGAAGCACTAGCATCTACCTGGCACTGACCCTGTGTTAGGGCTAAAAAGTTTGTTTTTGAAAGCCATCTTCTGTTTATATTCCACCAGAATGCAAGCTTCATAGAGGCAGAGACTTGTTTTGTCAACATAATGTCCCCAGTGACATTATGCAGGGATCAGAAGTTACATCAATATTTGAATGAATAAATGCCATTTATACCACAAGACCAAATGAAAGAAGAAAGGGACATACTATTTTTATCTGGGTGTAGGGTATTGGATATCTAGAGTAGCTCATCCTACCATAAATTATATTAAGTAATAATCATAAAACAATATAATGGCCAGAAAATAAATACAGACAGTGAAAATTTTAACTTTGTATATAATCATGGCAGTTGAGAAAATAAGTAAGTGAATTTCATAAAACCAAAATATCTGTAAAAAGTAACAGTTTAGGCAGCTACTAAATCCTAGCACTGATGAAACATTTTCTTGATTTCTTCTTGAAACAGTTAATAATTCAAAAATAGTAAATTTGAAAAATATTTCCATTCTGTGAAATGTTTTACAGATAAACTAAAATTTGCATTTATGAAACAAAATATTACATTTCTCCGTGTGTACCCTGTTTCACTGTTTTAAGTTTCAAACACAAATGAAAGCTGCAAAGCTACAGAAAAATTAATCTCTGCTTTTTAATTTAAAGCCTATAAATGAAAAGGTTTCTTCAGCTTACTTAGAAATGAGACTCCCCTTTTAGAAAACACCATAATTTCTAATCTGTTGAACAACCGCATGTATTATCTTGTGATATTCCTGACTAAAATACCACGTGATAAGAAAAATATTTACTTAAAAAATGGCTTAACTTTTTGCTTTTCAAATGAAATGAACAAGTCTTTAACAATAGCACCCCATTCTGTTTACCCCCATTTCTGAATTCCTAAAGCTCTTAATCATTTATTCTGTATGACGGTGTCATATATTTCTTTTTTTTTTTTTTAAGATTTTATTTATTTATTTGACAGATAGAGACAGCCAGCGAGAGAGGGAACACAAGCAGGGGGAGTGGGAGAGGAAGAAGCAGGCTCATAGCGGAAGAGCCTGATGTGGGGCTCGATCCCATAACGCCGGGATCACGCCCTGAGCCGAAGGCAGACGCTTAACCGCTGTGCCACCCAGGCGCCCCCATATATTTCTTTTTATCCCATGCAGTGCTAAGGACAATTCTGACCACACAGCAGGGATGGTCAGACTACATACCTGTTTAAGGAAGATACCATCCCTTGCTTATGGCTTCATTTTGAGCTTTTAGTCCACTTACCCAGCGTTGAGCTCTATCTGGTTTAAAAAAGCCTCGAGCCCCAGGAAACGTAGTAGCAGTAGAAATAAAGAGCAAACAAGAAGCTATTATAAAGTATATCTTTAGAAAAATTTCTAAGTTTTTCCATCCAAAACATTGCGGCAGGAGAATTAGCCCTCCCTTCATATTATACCTATCAGCTTATAAGCTCTCTAAGAAAGGTTTCATGTCCTTTTCATTTTTGAATCCTTAGTCCCTAGCACAATAGGGTGTATGTAGTAAAAGTAGCAAACATTTTTTGATGATAATACAGTGAAGATTGAGGCTCTCAAAAATAAAACTAAAAAATCCAATTAAGACAATGAAAACAAATAATTTTAATTTGTAAGTATTCTTGGTAACTTTTTTCTTTTAAGATTTTATTTATTTATTTGACAGAGCACAAGCAGGGTGAGTGGCAGGCAGAGGGAGAAGCAGGGCTCATCCCAGACCCTGAGATCATGACCTGAGCCAAAGGCAGACGCTTAATGACTGAGCCACCCAGGCACCCCAATTCTTGGTAACTTTAATGGATGCAAATATTTTAAAATACTTAAAGGGACACCAGGAACCAAAATAATAGTTCACTCCCTCGCCTCTTTCTGTGTCAGCTAAGGAACCACTTTCTAGATCTTCCTGTTTAACTATAAAAAATAAGTTATATCCCAATCTAAACCTTAATAATTACTTCAGTTATTGCCTGAGTATGAAGATTTCATCTCATTTTTAAAGTGGGAATGATAAAACTAAAAACTAATTATAGTTGATATTTTAGCAAATTGTTTAATAGTTAGGGCTTCGGACCATAAAAATAAACACTGAGGCAACATGGTCTAGTGGCACAAGTGAATAGAAAAAGCCAAATGATATCCTTAAATTACTCCCAACACTTCGTAATTAGGTTTGGGTAAGTTATTCATCCTCATTGATCATCATTTTTTTCTATTCCTGCAATGGAGAAATCTCTCTTAGTTGACTAGGGCAATATATAGTATTTTCCTTTACAGTTGAAAGAGCCGAGCCACTGAGAGGATAAGCTACTTTCTTAAGATCAATAAAATAGTACAAAAGAGGTTCAAATTAAGATTTTTTTTTTTTGATTCAAGTCTGGTGTTCTTTCCTCTATTGTACAAAATAGTTGTGTGAACTCAGTAAGCTGGACTAGATCAATGGCTTTTAGCCCAGGCTGCACATTAAAATCACCTGGGGCATTTTAAAATTACATAAGTGCTTGGGCCACACCCCAGATCAAGTAAGTCAAAATATTTAGGGTAGAAGTTCTACCCACCACTCTTTTTTTTAAGGCCTCCCTGAGTGATTCTAATGTGTAGCTAAAAATGAGAACCATTGAATTAATTGCTAACTTCCCTTTACGTTAAGAAGTCTATGAATTTTGGGGATGCCAGGATGGCTCAGTCGGTGAAGCATCTGCCTTCAGCTCAGGTCATGATCCCAGGGTCCTGGTACTGAGTCCCTCATTGGGCTTCTTGCTCAGCAGAAAGCCTCCTTCTCCCTCTGCCCGCCACTCCCCCTATTTGTGTTCTCTTTCTCTCTGACAAATAAATAAAATCTTTAAAATAAAAAAGTCTATGAATTCTGAACTCTACTTATTTTATTATTCCTCTTTCTCAAATGCATACCTCCACATGCAATTTTTTGCATAGTAGAGTCCAATAATACCTTAATCACTGGTATAACTTACCAAGACATTAGACCTGTCAGACAAAGGTGTAAAAATTTCTGAGATTCTTGTAAAAAGGTATTTTAAAAACATACTATACTTATAGCTAAATTTATTGAATTTTTATTAATAGAACCACTATCAACTAGTCAGTGCCATTCAATGAAAAGAAAATAAGATGGACTACTTGGCAACCATAAGATGCTCAAACTCGCAAACTCTGGATTAAAACTTGTCTGTTAATACTTGCCATTTGGCTGCCCAGATGCAAATATCTCTCCTATTTGACTTAATCCCAAAATAGGTAGAAAGAAAGATAAAGGTGGGCAAATAGACCTATTCCTTTTCCTATCTCCCTGGTAGCTAGGATTTGGGTAAGTCAGCTGGGCTCAACGAATTAATAAATCAATGTCCAACTACAGGCTTTGAATTTTGAGAGATTCAAAATACAGAATTGCTGGGAAAAGTGCCCAGAGTGACTGAGTCCAACAGGATGGTGGCAGATATCTAGTGGCAGGAGTGCCAATGGCAACAAGTGTTATAGAAAAAGCACCAGCAAACTGTTCTGTGGCATAGGCCCAACAGTACCTTTTCTCCCATCTCTACAGCCCTCCTGACAATTCTGTGGGTCTTCTAATACACTTCCGATGAAATTATCTTCAGTTCAAGTTAACCATGCTCAGTTTGATTATAAATAAGGACCCCGAATGGTACATATTTTAATTTAAAGAATGCAAAGTAAAATCTTTAACCAACATTGTGCAAACTGAAGATCTGATTATGTTAGCAATTTTCCCATTAGGCAGTCATTCAAAATGGAGTCAGACAGGTAGAAGTCTAGAATCATTTCCAACCTGCTAAAATTATGTTCCTTCTCACAGAAGTACATGAATGTATCGTTTTTATATCAACCATTTGAATCACTATAATTTTTGGAGTGGAAAACATTTCATGTCTTGGAGATAACCATAGTATTTGCTGTTAAAAGAAGCATATAATGTCAGAAATTTGGTTTTTGATATCAGAAAAGTATTTTTAAGCTAAAACAAGATTAGTATTTCTGTCTAAACTGACAAAGACTGAAATATTGATTTTCTGAAAAAGGGTTTAGTTTTTAAAGAACAGAGAAGCTAAATCATTCAGACTGCTTAATTAACTGAATCCTGCAAGCTTTGTAATTAAGCAGTAAGACAACCTCAGATGTGTCGTCATTATACAATGACATACTCCATAGCTGTGTGTTGGTGCAGATAGCGTGCTCTTCAGGAAGATAGTTCAGGGACACCAAACAGCTGAGGGCTAAAATTAACCTCGTTCTGTCTTTATAGTGGTTCCAGCTTTAAATTTCTTAGTTTACAGGTTCCGTTGTTTGCTTTATCTTGTTTTTGTCTCCTCATATGGTTAGAGATCTATAAAGGAAATGGCATGAAAGCAAAATACTGACCTCTGATTAATGAGTCACAATGGTACTAAACAAATAGATTACTCATTTAAAACATTATGCAGTATTAGCTCTTTTTTTTTTTTTTTTTTTTTTTTTTGCCCCTAGCATTGTATTCTGCTTTTGATCTGCCTTACTTCCTGACTTGCTGGTAGGGAATCAGCTTCTCAAGGAGATCCTTCTAACAGCCAAATGGGTGATAAAAGCAAGGTAGAAGAACTCCCTACGTTACAGAACCCAGAGAAAAGAATTAATCTTCCAAATCTCAAGAAAAGATGGTAAGCCAATAAATTTAAAACTGTTTATGGATTAGAAACCAAATAAATGAAATGATTTTAAATGCCACACAATGCTATTTCAAAGAGAATAAATGAATAAATTTAAAAATGAGTGGGAAAGAAGAAGTAGCAAGATGGGAAGGAAGAAAAAAAGGAAGAAATGAAGGAGAAAAGGAGATAATTGTATTGAAAAATAGAGTGTGGCAATCTTGTAAACTGATATACCCTAACCTAATTCAAAACCTAGCTTGGGGGGCGCCTGGGTGGCACAACGGTTAAGCGTCTGCCTTCAGCTCAGGGCATGATCCCGGCGATCTGGGATCGAGCCCCACATCAGGCTCTTCTGCTGTGAGCCTGCTTCTTCCTCTCCCACTCCCCCTGTTTGTGTTCCCTCTCTCGCTGGCTGTCTCTATCTCTGTCGAATAAATAAGTAAAATCTTTAAAAAAAAAAAACGTAGCTTGGGGTTGGAAAGGAAAGAGTCCTTAGAAAAGCATGACCAGGCAGATTTATGTGAGATCTCCTCCTCCACAAACTTTTTTTATTTTGTTTTATGCACACGTAGCATGTGTACCAAGAACAAACAAGGGAGCAGTTTTTGCTGTTGAATACCTTTGGACTATCAGTATACGATTGTCTGGAGTAGGTCCCACTCCAACATACAGTTCTGAGCACAGTGTCCAAGATTTATAAGTGCGGAAATAGTTGTAAAATCCTAAGTAAATGTTACACTATAACCAATTTAACAATGGCTTAATTGGGCAAAATTTATGGTTTGTTTCCATTTCAAGTAAGAAAGATTTATGTTCCAATAGGCTTAGAAAGACACGTACTAGGTTCTGTGTCCATAGTAATAGATAACATAAATCTGCCGAGCCAAAATCTGGCTTCAGGGGTAATATTACAGTTTCATAAACTGGAGTCTATGGTGCCATGACCCTCTCTGGTGAACTAAGACAACAGTTCCTGTGCTCTCATCACTGTGGAAGGAAGATCAGCTATCTGTGTGCTGACTTCCCAAACTAACTAGATTATTGCTGGAAAGTCTTCAAAGTAGTTTCTGATGTTGGACTTCATTTTTAAATGTAAACATGGGTCTTTCTGCTTCTTATTATATCTTTTTGACATGGTAAGTCATGAATTCAATGTGCTTACCCAGTAGCAGCCTTGGTTATATAAAAAGGTTAACCTGGGACTTTATAACAATTTTGATATGGACACATCCTGAACAGTATGTCAAAGAATTAAGGGCACCTGGGTGGCTCAGTTGAGCACCTGCCTTCGGCTCAGGTCATGATCCCAGGGTCCTGGGATGGAGCCCCACATCAGGCTCTCTACTCAGCGGGGAGCCTGCTTCTCCCTCTCCCTCTGCCTGCCACTCCATCTGCCTGTGTGCGCTCTCTCTCTCTCTGTAAAATAAATAAATAAAATCGTTAAAAAAAATTTTTTAGCAGTAGAACAAGTCGCCCAACGTATTTGACACTTTTAGGATGTCTTTGAAAACAGCTACCTCCCCCGCCATCCATCGGAGCACCGGAGCAGGTTCCTGGCATCCATGTGACTCCTCCACACATACATCTCTGGTCTTACCAGTTGGACCACAGGTGCACTCGTTATTCTAATTGGCTAATCAGATTCTCAGTCCTGAGAATTTAAGATCAGATCTGAAGGAAGACTATGTGAGTCTGTCTTTTCCCAATGGATCTATATCCTACTAACTAGTGACTACGTCACAGCCATACTCTGCTTTGAGTACTGTGTGGCAGACAGAAGTGAGTCTTCAGGAAGAAAGAAAAAACAGATGTACAGAAAGGAGCAGAGACAAACAGAGATTATTTCCTAGGCTCCATTGCACAGTTCCAGGCCCTTCTTGGGGTCTGTCTGCATACCAACATTTGAGTTTCATGAGACATCTTGTATCTTTTTTTTTTTAAGATTTTATTTTTATTTATTCGACAGAGATAGAGACAGCCAGCGAGAGAGGGAACACAAGCAGGGGGAGTGGGAGAGGAAGAAGCAGGCTCTCAGCAGAGGAGCCTGATGTGGGGCTCGATCCCAGAACGCCGGGATCACGCCCTGAGCGGAAGGCAGACGCTTAACGACTGAGCTACCCAGGCGCCCCACACCATTAGAATTAGAGTCAGAAGGACTGGGCTATTGATAAGTCTAATTCATTATATAAAAAGCTCTAAACAGGTCTGTAACTTGGTCTTTTGACCTATCCTTGAATTGCTTTATAGAGTTCTTAGAATAATTTAATGCATTCCCTTATAATTATAGCAATAGTTATCTTAATGTGGGAGGAGAAAGAGACATCACAGAATCACTGGAGGAGTTTATCAGTTAGCATCATTTGCCCTAACCGGAAGGTGATTATAAAAATTAATACAATACACTCCTGTTTTGGGGAAAATCGGATAGACATACTTTTTCCAGTTCCACTCTCTACAACTAAAAACCCTGGATGTTCCATATTATACAAGAATAAGAAAACTTTAACGGATGGAGAGAAGAAAGCAGACTGGCTGCACTAGAGACCAAGGAGTGACATGGTAGTGAGTTCCCTGGGTTTTCTCTTTGACTCATATATCCCAGACTTGGAGCTTAAGAAGTCAGAAATGCCAAAACAAAACAAAACAACAACAAGAAAAACAACAAACAAACAGAAAAAACCCTCTAATGAATACTCTCTTTTCACCCAAAGAATTAGGAAAGGGACAACCTAGCAAGACAGAAAACTTTGAGAAAATAACCACTGTACTCCAGCCAAACAACAAAAATAAAGTTGTGGCCCCACATTCACCTGATACTACCCCAGCAGTATGGGCAAAGGCTGGGTGGGTAGCTTAGATTTACACCCTTGTGGGACTCTTTTTTTTTTTTTTTTTAAGATTTATTTGTTTATTTTAGAGAGAGAGAGCACACACAAGCATTGGGAGAGGGAGAGAGAGAATCCTCAAGCAGACTCCCTGCTGAGTGTGGAGCCTGATGCAGGGCTTGATCCCAGGACCCTGAGATCATGACCTGAGCCAGAATCAAGAGCCAGCTGCTTAACTGACTGAGCCATCCAGGTGTCCCTCCACCCTTGCTGGACTCTTAATGGTATTCTCTCTCACTAGGTGGAGCAGGGAATAGGGACTGTCATCCCTACCAGGTGGTAATGAGCCCTACCCAAACACTTGGTGTCAGTGGAGAACACATGAGAGCCTAGACTTTCACCTCCATGGACAATTAGAGGTACCCCTTCCCCTCTCTGCTGGGATAGTATCAGAAGAGGCTTAGTGGAGAGTCAGTGTTTTCAATGTAAGTAGAGGCCTACCCCTTCTTCCACCATGGCCCCTCGTGTCCCCAACAGTCTTCACCCTTTGCGGTGTGGTGTTAGTGAAAACCATGTGGGGAGCAGTAATGAGATATAACTACCCCTTCCAACTGGAGGCCTAGTGGGGAGCCAGTACTCCCACCCCCACCCAGCAGTAACAAGGAGCCTCCCCTTAGAGTGTCAACAAAGGCTGAGTAAGGAACCTAGGCTTCTGCTCCTACCTGGTAGTAATTAGGTGGTGCTCCACTTTTCCTGTTGGAAAGGTGTTAGAGGAGACCAGCTAACACAGAAAGTTAAATAAGATCCAAAGTCTTATAATATCCAAAATCTTCAGATCTCAACCAAAATTCACTCATCATACCAAGATCTCAGACTGAGAAAAAACAATAAGTGCCAACACCACTATGACCAAGGTGTTAGAATTGTCTGACAAAGATTTTACAGCAGCCATCATAACATTGCTTCAATGAGGAATTGTGAACACACTTGAAACAACTGAAAAAATAAGAGTCTCAGCAAGGAAATAAGAAGTCTCAGCAAATATATAGAAGATATTTTTAAAAATGGAAATTTTAGAACTGAAAATATAATAAAAAAAAAAAACTCAGTGGATGGGCTCCACAGCAGAATGACAGAGATGGAGGAAAAAGTGGACTGGAAGATAGAGCAATTGAAATTGCCCAATCTGAACAACAGAGAGAAAATAGAGTGAAAAAAACAGAAGAGCCTCAGAGACCTGTGGGACTGTAACAAAACTTCTAACGTTCATATCATTGGAGTCCCAGGAGAGGAGAGAGAGGGAAGGGCTGAAAAAGTCCCCTAAGATGTAATGGCTAACCACTTCCCAAATTTGGCAAAAAAACATAAATCTACATATTTAAAAAGCTGAATGAACTTCCAATAGGATAAATCTGATCTGAGGAGACCCACATCAAAACACATTATAGTCAAACTTCTAAAAACTGAAGACAAAAAAATCTTGAAAACAACCAGAGAAAAACAACACCTTACCTACAAGGGGAAAAAAAAAAACCAATTTAAACAATAGTGGGTTTCTGGGGCTCCTGAGTGGCTCAGATGCTTAAGCATCTGCCTTCAGCTCAGGTCATGATCTCAGGGTCCTGGAATCAGGCCCTGCACTGGGCTCCCTGCTCAGCGAGAAGTCTGCTTCTCCCTCTCCCTCAACCCCTCACCCCTGCTCGTACTCTCTCTCTCTCTCTTGCTCTACTCTCTCTCCCAAATAAATTAATAAAATCTTTTTTAAAATAGTGGGTTTCTTACCAGAAAACAGAGAGGCCAACAGGAAAGAACATTTTTTAAGTGCTGAAAGAAAAAAACTGTCAACCCAGAATCCTATATCCAGTAGAACATCCTTTGGGAAATCAAGACATTCTCAGCTGAAGGAGAACTAAGAGAATCTCACCAGCAGACCTAGCCTAGAAAATGTCCAACAGAAGTTGGAAGTTCTCTAAACAGAAAGGAAAGAATTTTTTTTTAAAAAAGGAATCTTGGAACGTCAGGAGGAAAGAAGGAACATAGTAAGGAAAAATATAGGTAAGTGCAATAGATTTTCCTTCTTCAGTTTCTTAAGTTACATTTGGTGATTGCATCAGAAATTTATAATACTGTCTGATACGGTTCTAAATGTGTATAGAAGAAATGTATTAAAGACAATTATAATATAAACAGAATAACCAAGGAACATAAATATGTGAAGCAAAAACTGATAGAACTGGAAGGGAAAATAGGTAAATCTACAATTATAGTTGGAGATTTCAATACCTCTCTCTTGACAATTTATAGAACAAACTAGACAAAATCAGCAAGGATATAGAAAAACTCAATGGTGGCATCAACCAACAGGATATAATCAACATTTATAGAATATTTCACCTAACAATACAGAATACACATTCTTACCGAAGTACCCATGGAGCATACACTAAAATAGATCATATCCTGGACCATAGAACAAAAATTCAGCAAAACTTTTTCAAGTTTTTTTTTTTTTTTTCATTTACTTCAGTAATCTCTATATCCCAGTTGGGGCTCGAACTCATGGCCTTGAGATCCAGAGTCACATGCTCTTCCAACTCAGCCAGCCAGGCATCCCAAATCTCAGCAGCTTTTAAAGAATGAAATCATACTGAGTATGTTCTCCCAACTACAATGGAATCAAACTGGAAATTTATAACAGAGAGGTAACAGGAAAATCTCTACCTGCTTGGAAACTAACACACTTCCAAGTAATCCGTAGTCAAAGAGCAAGTCTCAAGGGAAAGAAAAATACATTGAAATGAATGAAAATGAAAATGCAACATATGAAAATTTGGGGGACCAGCTAACACAGTGCTGAGAAGGAAATTTATAGCATTAAAATGCACACCCTAGAATAAGAGGGAAAGTCACAAATCAATAATCCAAGTTACCATCTCAAAAAGCTCAAAAAAGAAAAACAAATCCAAAGCAACAGAAGGAGGAAATATTAAAGAGCAGAAATTAATAAAATTGAGAACAGAAAAACAATAGAGAAGATCAATGAAACAAAGAAGCTGGTTCATTGGAAAGATCAATTAAAGTGACAACCTTGGGGTGCCTGGATGGCTCAGTCAGTTAAGTATCTGACTCTTGATCTCAGCTCAGGTTTTGGTCTCAGGGTCGTGAGTTCAAGCCCAGTGTGGAGCCTGCTTAAAAAAAAAAAAAAAAGTGACCACCTCTATCTAGCAAGACTGACAAAGAAGGAAGACACGAATTACCAATATCAGAAATGAAACATGAGCTGTCACTAGAGACCCTGCAGGTAACAAAATTATAATAATGGAATGCTACAAACAACTCTACACACATACATTTGACAACTTACGTGAAAGACAGATTCTTAAAAAGCACAAACTACCTCAACTAATTTAATATAAAATAGATCATTTTAGTAGCCCTATAATTATTAAGGAAATCGAATGTGTAATTTTAAAACTACAAAAGAAATCCAGTGGCTCAGGTGATTTCACTAGAGAATGCTACCAAACATTTAAAGAACTTTAGTAAACAGAAGAGGAGGGAACACTTCCAATTCATTTTATAATAGTAGTATTACCCTGATACGAAAATATATATATATATATATATATATATATACACACACATTTTTTTTCATCCTACACCAATCATGTACCATATACCATGACCAGGTGGAGTTTATTTCAGAGAGGCAAGGCCATCTTAATACTTGAAAAATCAATGTAATCCAGTATTAGCAGGCTAAAGAAGAAGCACACAATCACATTTATTAATGCAGAAAAGATACTTGACAAAATTCAGCACCTATTTATGGTTAATGCTCTGAAAAAACAGGAATCAACTTCCCCAAGTTGCTTTCTGTCTCTCTGTTTTTGCTTTTTCTAGCTATTTCATATAGGTGGAGTTATACAGTATTTGTCCTTTTGTGTCTGGCTCATTTCACTTAACATAATGGGTTTTTTTGTTCTTTTTAAAGGTTTTATTTATTTGAGAGAGAGAACAAGCAGGGGGAGGGACTGAGGGAAAGAGAGACGCAGACTCAACCCTGAATAGGGAGGCTGTTGTGGGGCTTGATCCCAGGACCGCAAGATCATGACCTGAGCCAAAGGCAAGATGCTTAACCAACTGATCCACCCAGGTGCCCCTAGCATAATGTTTTTAAGGCTCATCTGTGTTGTAGCATGTGTCAGAGCTTCATTCCTTTTTTATGGGTGAATAATATTCCATGCCACATTTTCTCCACCTGTTCTAATTTGATGGGCACCTGGGTTGTTTCCACCTTGTGGCTATTGTGAATAATGCTGTGACAAACATTGATATATAAGTAACTGAGTCCCAGTTTTTTATTCTTTTGGGCATTTACCTAGGAGTGGAATTGTTGAACCATATAGTGGTTGTATGTTTAACTTTTTGAGGAATTGCCAACCAGTTTTTACAGCAGCCACACCATTATATTCCCACCAGCAAAGTACAAGAGTTCCAATTTCCCCACATTCTTGTTAACACTTGTTATTATCTGTTTTTGTTTTGTTTTTTTAAATTATAGCAATTCCTAGTAGGTATGAAGTGGTATCTCATTGTGGCTTTGATTGCATTTCCTTAATGGGTAATGATATAGAATTAAGGTAGGGTTCATGAATGAGTGAATGAATGCACAAAGGGACTTACTATTTTTTAAAATATTTTTTAGAAGATTTTCTTTCTTTATTTATTTGTGAGAGAGCGCGGGAGAGAGAGCACCAGCAGGGGGAGGGGCAGAGGGAGAGGGAGAAGCAGACTCCCCGCTGAGCAGGGAGCCTGATGCGGGGCTCCATCCCAGGACCCTGGGATTGTGACCTGAGCTGAAGGCAGATGCTTAGCTTACTGAGCCACCCAGTGGGACCCCGGACTTACTATTTTTAATAAAATTTATCATAGGTTAAATCACTCTTCTAGTATATATTATGATTACATTAATGCATAGAGCATTAATATTAGTTTTGATAATGTTAAATCATACCTTAGTATTTGTATATATTTGCCTTGATTATACAAAATTCCCTTTTAGTAATATGCAATATAGTTTATCCATACATCATGGACTATAGATTGTCTCCATTAAGAGAATATTGCAACTAATGTGTAATGGTTTTGTCTTTTCTTTATTTCTTGCCACACGCCAGGCTGGGCCCTTCTTGGGAAATGAGCTATGCCATAAAATGAATTACAGCTCTGCCTTTGTACAGTGACAGGGTTCATTTGAACAGGCACAGGCCGCCTGTGCCTTCAGTTTTCTCTGTAAAAAACAGATATTTTCAGGGTACATTAGCCCTAAAAGCAACCCCCGAGGAAACCATGAATCACTTTAATTGTAAATCATCATATACAGAAACCAGAGTGTAACACGATATATTTTTAAGTATCAATGATGTGAATTGTGATAACAATGTATTTATAAAGTATCCCCTAGCAAGCATGCCAGGTGCTCCATTACATTATAAGTATCTCAGTAAGTAATATTAAAAAGTTATCTAAACCACACAGAGAAAAGCTAAAAATTTCCCCTTCCAAAATAAAAGTGGAAGTAGGTTGCCATTTGAACCTTAGAAGGCCTCAATGTTCTTCTACCCATTCATGATAAGGGGGTCATGGGGCAGTCTAGGGGAAGATATTACCCTCCTTACCCCCTCCACATGGGAAAACCATAGAATTTTTATGTTAGTCATACTTGGGGCCAGCAGTCATGCAAGATTAGACACTTTTCCAGTCATTCCTCTCAGAAATTATACCCTTTCCTCAGGGTCCAAGGTGAATAAACATAAACCCATCTATTAGACTGTTTGTTTCATGTCAAGCAGAATCATTGTTTCCCTGTTTACACTTTTATTCTCAAAACTAACCTTTATCCCCAATATTAACTAATGGTTAACACTTCAGGACACCTAGCACATAGCAGGTGTTCAATAACTATTTGCTGGTTGGGAGTGATTTAAGCAAAGAATGTTATCTTGGTCCTCTCTCACCTTAGTCAGTGAAAGCTGTATACGACCTAAAGTATTGGTTTTGCTACCAAAAGCCAGGCTGTTTTGATATAGTAACCTGGGCAAATAATTAGCCTTGAGAATAGAAAGTCACGAAAAAGTAAATCAATTTGCAAATTATGCTGCTCTGAGGTGACATTAGCTTAAGTCTACGGAGTCCCCAAACAAAGGGAGCACTCTTTTAATCGTTATCTGAAGAAAGGGAAACATTCTAATACTTTCAAGAGGAATAAATTAAATACAGCAAAAAGCTTTTAAGCCACACTGGTGTAAAGAGATAGAATCAATATTTGCGGTAAAGTGTTAAAAATCAGGATTTTAATGTATGAAGTTTTGGTTTGGGGATGTGATTTTTTCCACGTCAGAACAGAATCGGTGTAATAAATACCCATGCTCTGATGGAGTTCTACTAAGTTTTAAAACGTTAAAAATATTCCCGCAGAACTGTCATATGAAAGTCAAAACGTATTCAAATTAAAGAAAGTAGCCCCCCAAATTTAACTTCTATTTGTAGGCCCAGCTGTGTGACACGGTAAATAATTCTGATATTTTAAAACTTGCCTCAAGAAGTGAGTTTCTGGGTGGGTGAGATCTTGCGTGTTGACCGTGTTAAAGGCTCCTGCTCCCTGCAGGGTGTGGTCGAAGCCTAGTTCTCATTGATGCCTTGCGCGTGTATTAAAGGTGGGAGAATCAGGGTCAGCCCACAGGGCACGTCTCTGAAATGCAAAGAACCCAGCGTGATGAAAGTCCTGCCGGCGGCGACAAGCGATCCCCCCGCGGGGAGCCCGGCGGACGGGCGCGTGTCAAAGGGCGGGGCGGGGGCCTTCGTGGGAGGGAGCAGCCGGGGCTGGACGGCGAGCTCGGACCCAGGTGGTGGCGAGAACTTGGCCGGCCTCGCGCCCAGCGCCGCTCCGGCCTCCCCCTCGCCGGGCCCGGCTCGCGTCTTCCAGGGGCCCCGCCTCCCATCCCCGAGTCCCCACGCCTCTCGCCGCCTTCTCCCCCCTCGGGCGTGTCGCCCTCCCCAGGTGCCTCTCCCCCTGGCGGCGCACCTCCCTCCCCTGCAGGCCCCGCCTTTCCGGGGGCGCCCCCCGCCGGTGGCCTCGCCTGCACCCACCCAGGTTCGTCTCCGTTGGGCGGGCGCGAAGGGACGGGCGGTGCGGGCAGGCAGCCGTCCCCAGCGTGCACTGCTTTCTCTCTGGGACCTCTGAGCCGCCTTCCTCCTGCCCCATGGGACCTCCTCCGTGGGTGCCCTCCCTGCGTCTAGCATTTGGGGCCTCTGGGGCGCCGCCAGCCTCAGGCTTGTCCGCTGCTCCTGCCTGATGGCTGCTGAGGACGTAAGCTCGGGCCCAGCTTGCCCTGAAGACTTTCCTCCCCAACCTGGGCAGGAAGCCTCTTCGTCTGACCCCCTGCTCGCCTTCGTGTGACGTTCCAGAAGGACTAATGTATAAAGGTCTTGAGCTCCATCGAATGGATTTTTTTTTTTTCAGACAGATTTAAGACATAACCATCTAGGATGAGTGTGTTATCTATTCTAATGTTTAAGCGCCTCAAAATTAACTGCCATTCAGGTTACCTTTTCAAGAAGCAGAACCTCACATAGCCAGACACGACCTAGTTTATTAAACTGTTAAAAGTAAACAGTCTTAAGGGCGCCTGGCTGGCTCAATCCGAAAAGCATGGACTTGATCTCAGAGTGGTGAACTGGAGCCTCACTTTGGGTGTAGGGATTACTTAAATAAAAATAAACTATTAAAAAATGCACACATCGGGGCGCCTGGGTGGCACAGCGGTTAAGCGTCTGCCTTCGGCTCAGGGCGTGATCCCGGCGTTCTGGGTTCGAGCCCCAAATCAGGCTCCTCCGCTAGGAGCCTGCTTCTTCCTCTCCCACTCCCCCTGCTTGGGTTCCCTCTCTCGCTGGCTGTCTCAATCTCTGTCGAATAAATAAAATCTTTTTTAAAAAATAAAAAAATAAAAAATGCACATATAGGTTAAAAAAAAACTAGATAATTAATGGTGGCCATAATGTGGAGAAAAGGGAACCCATGTGCACTGTTGGTGGGAATGTAAATTGGTTCAGCCATTAAGGAAAACAGTATGGAGGTTCCTCAAGAAATTCAAAATAGAACTACTATGTGATTCAGCAATCCCACTTCTGGGTGTATATCCAAAGGAAAGGAAACCATTATCTGGAAGAGATATTTGTACTTCCATGTTCATTACAAAATTATTTACAATAGTGTAGGTATGGAAACAACCTAAGTATCTATCAACAGCTGAATAGATAAAGAAAAAAAATGATAAAGAATGATGAAGAGCCGGTTAGTGTAATTGACATTAGTACAGTTTAAATCACCATGAGCTATGCATCATATTGAGAGGCTTATACGCCCACTAAAAGTATTGAGACAAACAAGAAAAACAATGTAAAAGTTTTATTTACAACATAATAATGACAAAAATGGATATGACTATGGAGATTGTAGCAGGACACAGGACTCAAACTAGAAAATCAGACTCTTCTTACAAGAGGTCAGTCTGATTCATCCAATTGAGGTGAGCTGTAGATGCCTATAGCTCTTTTGGTTTCTGCTCTAAGTTCTGGTTAGTCAGGGTTTTCCTCTGTGAAATTTCCTGTATAGGTTAGAGTACAGAGTATGTTACAATAACAAAGACCCCCCCCCACACACACACACAATACAGTAATTTAAACAAGATAGAAGCTTACTTCTCACGTGACAGTCCAGAGATAGGAGTGGCCCAGGCTGGCAGGGTGGCCGGCTCCATTAAGTCATGAATGGACTCTGGTTTCTTTTTTTATCTTGACGCTGTAGCTTAGGATATTTTCTTCATTTGCATAGTTAGAGCCGGGGCCCTTCCGTGGGTTTGCCTTAGCGCCATCTAGCTCTAGGGAAGGGCAAAAGAGCAGAAGTAGAGGACAAAGGATATATTTTTCTGCCAGTGACACAGAGGTTGCACCTATCTCTTTCACTCATATTCCATTGGTGAGAACCTGAACACACCTGGTTGCTAGAGAAACTGGGAAATTGGTCTCTGACTTGGAGAATAAGGGCAAAAGGAAATGTAGATAAAACTAAATTGCCTTACAACTTGCAGCCCATTGACAAATACTTGGGACAGGCAGAGTATGACATTCCTCCAGGAACTCCCAAGCATCTTAAGGTTAATGTTTTGTTAGTGGCAAAACGCAACCTTAGCTTGACAATAGCTAGGCCTCCAGGATCCTGTAAGTCTTCTTTAACATATGAAAATCCTTTTGGAAACTTCCTTTGTCTCTACACCCACCCCCAACCTAAAGTATATCATCAGTCGCTCCATACAATCCCACTGCAGCTCTTTCTGCCCACGGGTCCTGTCCGCCGTGCTTTAATAAAACCACCATTTTTGCACCGAAAATGTTTTGAGAATTCTTTCTTACCATTTGCTCTTGGACCCCACATCAAGTCACATCTGTCTCTAAGTGGGGGGGCTTCATCTGCCCAACTAAAAATTCATTAGGGTAGTGGGGCGCCTGGGTGGCTCAGTCGTTAAGCGTCTGCCTTCAGCTCAGGGCGTGATCCCAGGTTTCTGGGATCGAGCCTCACGTCAGGCTCCTCCGCTGGGAGCCTGCTTCTTCCTCTCCCACTCCCCTACTTGTGTTCCCTCTCTCACTGGCTCTCTGTCAAATAAATAAAATCTTCAAAAAAAATTTATTAGTGTAGTGAAAGGTGAGAACAGAGGGGACAACTACCATTCTGCCACATTTGCCCACTTCCTTCCAATGAGTTCTTTCTTAGGAGTTCCTTCACTTCAGTTTACACATAGCCCTTATTGCTGGCAACTGAAGTACCCTAACTGATGTCTCATTCTTTAGGCCCCAGGTCAAATGACACCTTCTCAAGGAGGCTTACCTGATTGCTTTCTCTAAAGTATGTCCCTTCCCAGTCCTGCTATCCTTGTTTTTCTCTCAGCACTTTGTTTCCTGCATGGCACTTATCAGAGCATATATATACTGCTGTGTTTTGTTTGTCTCCCCCCAGTGTCTTTTCATCACCACCACATCTCTATCATCTAGCACAGAGTCTGTCATTGGATAGGCAAGAACAAAATATCTGGTGGTAAATGAATGAAAACAGTGGTCAAGGATGACTGAGCGAGTTCTGAAGTGACCAACTAAATAACTGTATTGGTAAAAAGTGAGAATATAGGAAACTGGGTGGGCAAGTTAAGAGGTAGGGATCAGAGGATGGTTAGGTTTGCTTGCACAAGTTTAATTTGAAGTTTTGAATGATTTCAAGATGATACCCAGTAGGCTGCTAAAAATGTGGATCTGGAGCTCTGGAAAGAGCATCAGATTGGAGCTATTGATTTGAAAGCCTTGAGAATTGATGAGATCACTCACGAAAAGCATGGCAAGAAAATAAAGAAGGTTTAGAAGGGAACTACAAGGAACAGCAATATTTATAGAATTGGCAGAAGAGAGACTGGCAAAGCTTGGGAGGACCTATCAGAGGCTATCAACAAGAACCAGGGAAAAGAAAATTTCAGGGAGGAAGCAGTGGTCACAAATGATACACATGGGGGGGTGATAAATTATGTCACATAAGTCCTAGAGGGTCCCTAGATCTGCCAGTTAGGAACGTAGGTATGGGAGCCTTAGTAGAATAG
Source organism: Ursus maritimus (assembly GCF_017311325.1). Taxonomy (NCBI): domain Eukaryota; kingdom Metazoa; phylum Chordata; class Mammalia; order Carnivora; family Ursidae; genus Ursus; species Ursus maritimus. The sequence continues at coordinate 23,684,783 of NW_024426230.1, read as the reverse complement.
TTCCAGTGGGTTGGGGGGTTGTGGACTGAAGACAGAATGTTAGGAACTAAATGTAGTGACTGTAGAACAAGCTTTCAAAAAGTGCAGCCATGAAAACAACACACATTTCATTTGGAAAAAGAGGCAAGGTCAAAGGAGACTTTAAGAAGAAAGCTCAGCATCTCTTTAAACAAGTGAAAGAGAGAGGATGGGTATGGAAATGATTGATGGAGACATTTGTACCTACTGGGTTTCAGATAGGAAGCCACAATAGAGTTGTCCTTCCTTGAAGATGTAACCGCAAATTTAGAGGAGGGGGTAACAAGGACTTGATAGAGTTTTTCCAACGGCCTCGATTTATCTATAAAGGAGGGAGTAAAGTTCTGTGATGCAACGGAGGAGGTGGAGGGGGAAGTTTGGACTATCTTCTAGGAGAAGAGAGGAATAGGAAAGTGTGCGATAGGACAGATAAAAGGTCCGGTGGTTACAGATCCACTATGGTTGGAAGTCCTTTTTTCCTTCTTCCTCCTACCCCTTCCTAACCCAAACTTGTTCCAAAAACGACTCCAGGCTGACAAATCCTAATCTTTGCACCCATTTACCCATAAATTTTTTTCCAGCAACAACCGGCAACGAACATGCGGGGGCTACGAAAGCAGACCACTCCCTCAAACTTCATTCATTTCAATAATGCAAACTGAGTGGGCCTCCGACATTTTTGCAGACCCCCAACCCCCTTGCCACGACGTGTTATACTACTACGTACAGCAAGGGCACCTCCTTGTTGTGGACAGTGAGACTTTTAGGGACAGATGGTTCCCTCGTAAGTAACTTCCCCCAAAAGCTGCAGTACGTCCTAGAGCCTGTTTTAAGTACAAGAACACAGTGTTCAGAGCAAAACGCCCAGGGCCGAGGCCGGAACAGTGAAAGCGGTTTCACCGGCTCGGAGGCCAGCAAAGCCGACCGCGCGCCGTTCCTGATGACGTCACACGGCCTCAGCCTCCGGACCGCCTCCTACTGGCCGTTTCCATTCCCGCGACAGCCGCAGCCCCGCCTTCGCCCCGCCCCCAGGAACGTCATCACAGCACAGCCTCTAGTATCTCATTTGCAGGCTGTGTGAGCGCCGGGCGCGGTGGCGCGCGCCTGTAGTCCCAGCTACTCGGGAGGCTGAGGCAGGAGGATCGCTTGAGCCCAGGAGTTCTGGGCTGTAGTGCGCTATGCCGATCGGGTGTCCGCACTAAGTTCGGCATCAATATGGTGACCTCCCGGGAGCGGGGGACCACCAGGTTGCCTAAGGAGGGGTGAACCGGCCCAGGTCGGAAACGGAGCAGGTCAAAACTCCCGTGCTGATCAGTAGTGGGATCGCGCCTGTGAATAGCCACTGCACTCCAGCCTGGGCAACATAGCGAGACCCCGTCTCTTTTGACTCCCCCGGATTCGGATTTCTGAGAGTCCTTTCTCCTAATGAGTAAACGGCAGAAGTTTGCCCCCATTTTGTGTGTATTTGGGAGTCTACTAATATGTACATTGAAAATAAGTGAGATGTAACTGGTCTCTATTACTGGCTCCTTCTCCTATTTTACGTTTGTCTCCTGTTCTGCATCCCCTTTAGGGTCAAAGCTGACCCGAGAACTTAGGAGAGTCGGGGTTTCGGAGCCGCCTCATCACTGACCCCTACCGGAACATCGCCGAAACTTCTCTGCGAAGGGCTGTTATCACCTTCGCAGCCAGCAGGGGAGGCTCGTCTCCTCACCGCCTGGGGGAGAAGATGGCCGCCGGACAACACTACGAAAAATGCGCCCGAAGGCCCAGGTCCTCCGGACGGCGGTCCGGCTCTCCGCTCTGCTCCCACGACTTCTCCGGACCTTTCCTCCCCACCTCCAGCCACGAACTGTTGCCTTCTTTCCCCACTGTTAGCTCAAGGTTTTTGCTCTGAAATGTTGCACACGAAAGATTTGGCAAATCAGCAGTCTTTCACCCAAATCCTCACACTCCACCTGTTTACCCGTACGGCTGAGCGCCCGACGGGGTACCCTGCCTGCTACTCCCTCCTTGTAAGGTACAAGAAAAGGAAAAGAAAAAAAAAAAAAGAAACTTACAGAGGCGCCCCCACGTCTTTGTGAGAGCAGAGGTGAGGGGCCAGAGTGCCAGAACGCCGTCACCCTGTCTCCCCCTTGATTCTTGGGCTGCCAACAGCCAACGTGAGGGATGGAACGAAGCGCAGGAAACTTAGAGCAGCCGGTGAGCCGCTGAGTCTTGAACCCTGTGCTGCAGAGAGCAAAACCTCAGCGCCGTGCACCGAGCGGCACCCAGCAAGTCAAGGCTTGTGCCCCTGCCTAATTTTTACAAGGAAATGAAGGAACACAGTATGAATAGAATGTTTCCAATTATCAGAAGTTCTCAGTTGTCTGTGATCGTGATTTCACCTTCATGAAAGAACTATCTTAGAGGACTTCCTTTTAAATTCAGACATTTTAGGGCCAGCAGAAGTGGATCAAATATTCACATCGATCTTAACATTAATCTGATGATCCATTGGGAATTTCAAGACTAAGCACTAAACACAGACTTTACTTGTAAAAAGACAAGGAACGGGGACAATGTAGTAAGCTTTTCATAAAGCTAATTGTATCCAATTTCTTTGAGGTGATTCATTCTGTTTGAACAAAGATAGCTGTCAGAAAAGCCCTCCTTGAATTGAACAGATACCTTCCTCTGATGCTTCTGGGTCTGCCCTCTACAATTACATGGAATAAGCCCTATTCAAATTGTTCAGGACATTTCAAGAATTTAGAAGTCACCTCCCAATCAATACATTTCCACAAAATGGAAATATACGGAAATACTTTTTTACTTTTTTAATCTTTACCCTGCCCCAACCAGAAAATAGGAGAAAAATACTCCGGGCATGTCTCTTTTTTTTTTTTCTCACTGCATGGATCCCTGAATTTGGCCCAGAATGACTTAGCTGTGACTATAAGGATTGCATTTCAGTTGCCACATCTGCTAGCTTTGGGGTTTACAGTTTCTATTACCCTTCAGTCTTTTCCACCACTTCTAGAAGAACTTCTCAGCTTTCTGGAACTGAGGTGTGGTAAGCAGAATAATGACCCCTCCCCAAAGATGTGCACATCTTAATATGTGGAACCCATGATTTGCTACTGTACATGGTAAAAGGAATTTTACAGATATGAGTAAATTAAGGATCTTGAGATGGGGAGAATATGCCAATGAACCCAATGTAATTACGAGAATCCTTATGACAGGGAGGGAGGCAAGAGGGTTGGAGTCAGAGAAGGATATATAGCCTGAAAGCAGGGATCAGAGTCATGCAAAGCCGCCAAGCAAGGAATGTGGGCAGCCTCTGGAAGTTGGAAAAAGCAAGGAAACCAATTCTTGCCTAGAACCTTCAGAAAGAATGGAGCCCTGCTGACCCATGTGGGACTTCTGACCTTCAGAATCGTACAATAATAGATGTGTGGTGCTTAAACCACTGAATTTGTGGTAATTTGTTACAGTAGCAATAGAAAACACATGAAAATACATGAGATATATCAAGGTTAGTCTGTACCTGAAAAAAGTTCATGAGGTCAGAAAGGAATTATTCCAGTAACTGCCTTCTTTAACATACTTGTACTTTTTTCAAAAGCTTTTCATGTTGAACAACCTTTTAGGGTTGATATTTTTCGTGTGTATTATATTTAAAATATTATTTAAAATATATATTTAAAATAATATTTTAAAATTTCATACATCTATTCATCTACTCATTTAAAAAAAAAGTTTAAGTGCAGAATATTTGCCAGATCATATATTTATAGTAGAGAAGCAGAAACAAGATCTTTGCCTTTGTGGAGCTTCTGGTCTAGTTGAGGGTGAGGAAGAGACCATCTTTTAAAAATGAGCCATGTAATTGTGCTTTAGTGTTCTCGTGATGCTCTGCCAGCCATATTTAATTCATTAGCCTGCCTGCATGCCTGAAATCTCCAATACCAAAAACTCTCTCCCGGGTTAAGGCATGGTTTTCAGTTACAAATGCACTTTGGCATTTACTCAATACCATTAGAGAACTTCTTTTTTTTTTTTTTTTTTAAAGATTTTATTTATTTATTTGACAGAGATAGAGACAGCCAGCGAGAGAGGGAACACAAGCAGGGGGAGTGGGAGAGGAAGAAGCAGGCTCCCAGCGGAGGAGCCTGATGTGGGGCTCGATCCCAGAACGCCAGGATCACGCCCTGAGCCGAAGGCAGATGCTTAACCACTGTGCCACCCAGGCGCCCCTCCATTAGAGAACTTCTATTTCAACCTCCCACCTGATACTTGATTATACTTTACAGTTTCCCACAATATCCATGAAAGAAGGTCAGTATATCATGAACTTGACCATACTTTTTTTTAAAGACTTTTTGTTAATGGTGTGATATTTTTTACTTTAAAATTTTATGTATTCATAACTATTAGTCTTATCCTTTATGGTTTCTTTTTTTATTTTTATTTATTTTTTATTTTTTTTTTTTAAGATTTTATTTATTTATTCGACAGAGATAGAGACAGCCAGCGAGAGAGGGAACACAAGCAGGGGGAGTGGGAGAGGAAGAAGCAGGCTCATAGCGGAGGAGCCTGATGTGAGGCTCGATCCCATAACGCTGGGATCACGCCCTGAGCTGAAGGCAGACGCTTAACCGCTGTGCCACCCAGGCGCCCCAATGGTTTCTTTTTTTAAAAGATTATTTATTTGTTTGAGAGAGAGGGAGTGAGAGAGCTCACAAGCGGGGTGGGGGGTAGAGGGAGAGGGAGAAGCAGACTCCCTGCTGAGCAGGGAGCCTCATGCGGGGCCTGATCCCAGGACCCCAAGATCATGACTTGAGCCAAAGGAAGACACTCAACTGACTGAACCACCCAGGTGCCCTCCTTTATGGTTTCTGCGTTTAGTGTTTACATTGAAGGGTCTCACCCCTCTCAAGAGCGTGTACGTAGTCATATTAGTGTCATAATAATAATAGCTTAACGTAGACATGTCACTGATTTTAAAGTAACACTGTTGGGGCTCACTCAGCTAAGTGTTTGCCTTTGGCTCAGGTTGTGATCCCAGGGTCCTGGGATCGAGCCCCTCGTCCTCTGGTTCCCTGCTCAGTGGGGACTCTGCTTCTCCCCCTCTCTCTGCCCCGCTCATGCTCTCTCTCACTCTTTCTCAAATAAATAAATTTTTTAAAAATATTTTAAAAAATAAAAATAAAATAACACTATCTCTCCAAAACAATAATTTTTTGTTCTTAACTCTACTTTTTGTTGTTGTTGTTGTTGTTGTTGTTGTTCACATTTCTGGTGCAAGGTGCTTGACAGCAGAAGAAGCAGTACAGACATAATTCTCAAAAAATTGTAGTTGTGTGTTTTGACCTGTCTGGTGGCTCCCCAAGGGATCAGTTTAAGAGTTTGCCTTTGTTTTGACTACATAGGGGATTTTCCAGGGCTGGGAAGGCTTCATGGGCCATATTTGTTGAAAGCATTTAAAGGCAAATGTATTAGCTCCTGCCAGCTGGGGCAAGAGATAATAGTCAGGGCAAGAAATAGATTTAAAAGGCTAGGAAGAAAGAAGCTGAAGAAAGAGATGCTTGGAGGAATATAGACTGTGAAAGTTCTGTATATTCCAGGAAATCTAGAAGGTCATACATATGCCTGGGGCAGAATGCATGCTCAGAAGAGAACTGAGAAGACTAAGCTCTCACCTCTGGCTGACCTTCAGGCTAGAACAAGAAGGAAATGAAGGCTAAGGCAGAGTCATAAACTGCCCTGCTAAATGTTGAAGTGCCCCAATATAGGGCACTCTGCAAAATCAGAGAGAATTCTTTGAATGGTTGGTTGGTTGGTTGGTTCAATCATTTAAGGAAATCTGTCAAACCATTAGTGGCACATTATTCTAATGGAATAGGGAATCCAGGGGCCACAAACAACAAAGAATAAAGGCTTTACAGAATTCATTCAGAAAGAGAGAATTCTGGAAAGATGGTAGAGTAGGAAGCACCAGGAATCTGTCTCTCCACCTAGACAATAATCGCAGAATTACAGACAACAATTGGCAGAACCTGTCTGGGGTACCTGTTTTGGAACTCTGAGTCTACTAAATGTCTGCAACTTCCAGGAAAAGTCTTGCATGGTAAATTATGGTTAGCCTTTGTCAATTTCTGCTCTGAGTCCCACAGCAAGCAGTTGTGTACATTCTCTTAAAGCAGCTTGCACCTAGCTTTTGGCAGCCAGAACGGGTAAAAGGACCCTGTTTTCCAAATATTGAGCATCTATGCTCTGATTGATGATTACAGCTTCTGGTCACAGAGGTGCAGACAAAGAGGCAGGTGGCATTGTCGGTGCACCTCCCATCACCGTAGGAAGCCAAAGCTAACTTCCAGAGGATTAAAAGGATCAGCACCCTTTTTTTCCTGTCTCATTTTTTTTCCTTTTTCCCCTTTTAGGAGCCAGATATCAAGACTAGGACATTCAAAAGCAACTGCATATATGGGGAAAATTGGAAACTTCTGCTTCAAAGGACTCGAATAGACATTTATCCAAAGAAGGTATTCAAATGGCCAATAATCACATGAACAGCTGCTCAACAGCATCGATCATTAGGGAGATGGAAACGAATACTACAATAAGATATCACTTTACACCCATTAGAATGGTGAATATATATTGGAAAAAAAAAACCCAGAAAATAAGAAGCATTAGTGAGAATGTAGAGAAGTTGGAATACTTGTACACTGTTGGTAGGAATGTAAGACAGTATCACCATGTGGAAAACAGTATGGTGGTTCTTCAAAAAATTAAAAATGGAACTACCATATGATCCAGCATATATACTGGGTATATACTCAAAAGAATTTATAACAGGGTCTTGAAGAGATATTTGCACACCCGTGTTCATAGCAACATTATTCACAACAGCTAAAATGTTGTAGCAACTTAAATGTCCATTGATAGTTGATGAATGGGTAAGCAAAATGTGGTCTATACATGCAGAGGAATATTATTCAGCCTTAAAAAAGAAGGAAATTCTAACATGCTACAGAATGGATAAAACTTGAGAACACTATGTTAAGTGAAATAAACCCATCACAAAAAGACAAATACCATATTATTTCAGTTATATAAGGTACTTAAATTAGTCAAATCTGAAAGATGATAGATTGCAGGTTTCTAGGGCCTGGGGACAGTGGAAATTGGGAGTTATTGTTTAATGAGTATAGAATTTCAGATTTACAGGACAAAAAGCTATAGCATTGAATGGTGGTGATGGTTTACAACATTATGTATTTAATACAAATGTATTTTAATACCACTAAATAGTACCCTTAAAAATAATTAACATGGTAAATTTTCTATAGAGAGTGTTTTACCACAGTAAAAAAAGTGGGAAAAAAATTAGTTCAGAAAAAAAGTGTTTAGTTCACTATACAAACAAACAACAGCTACAATAATACAAATGTTTGACCAAATATCCAGGCCCAGTGGCCCAGTCAAGTTGATGCATAAAATTTACCATCATAAGTCCATCCCTTGTCAACTAGATACTCATACACATCTTCTTAAACCATACTTAACTTCTAAGTAAAGACAATAACAAGGTCATAATTCTGTGTAACATGATATAACTATCCTGTGTACACCCAAAAATGCACTGTCTTCCCCCCAGAAGAATGCTAAGTCATTGCTCTTCTCCTCGATATCGCATAATTTGAATACTATGATGTAAAATTAACACTTAAATAATATAAAGTCATTACATCTTATGTTACATGAAAAAGGGATGAGAAAGGGAAGAAAACAAGATATTTCCTTGATATATGCATGTCAAAATACACACACAAAATAAGGAGGAAATGTTCATGACAATTACAGTTGTTGTTTCTGTAACTGGTTATGTGGTCATAGCTGGCATTTTTTTCTTAAGATTTTATTTATTTTTTTATTTGGCAGAGAGAGAGTACAAGCAGGGAGAACAGCAGGGAGAGGGAGAAGCAGGCTCCCACTGAGCAGAGAGCCCGATGTGGGGCTTGATCCCAGGATCCTGGGATCGTGACCTGAGCCAAAGGTAGGCGCTTAACCTACTGAGCCACCCAGGTGCCCCTGTGGTCATAGCTGGTATTTATAACTACTTTCTTCCACCTCAGCTGGTGGTCATGGTCCTTTGACTGGTGGAGTTACCCAAACCTTCCTTCTTGAGGGGTCTAAGCCATTAGTATTCTTGTCTGGATCAGGTTGTTGTGGTTCTCTATTGACTTTAATCTCAGAGCATGGTAATGCTAAAATATTCCCTAAGGGATCTACTATCTTCCAGACATACTCTTCCTTACCTCCATTGTGGAGTAGCGAATTTCTCCTTGGTAGTCAGAACCAATCACCCCAGTAAGCACAATTATTCCCTCCTGGCCTATTGATTCAGAGGTATGAGGAACCCAAAGTGACTAGGCAGCTGTCTAAACTTCCAGTTCAATGGAATCATTATTGTATCTCAAAACTAGCAGCTTTTTGGGTCCCTCGGTAAATGGACCTGAGTAGCACATGTAAATGAGAAATATGCTGTTTCCAAAATCCAAAAAATGTCCAGTAGGCATGGTGGGCTCTTCTTTGTTGTAAGGGGGACCGTATGTAACAACTTATTTTTCACAATAAAAGGGATATCTGACATATCCCGCATCACTGGATCCCCTAGAAATTTCACTGAGATAGGTCTCTGAATTTTTGTCAGATTTATTTCCTCCCTCTGACACGAATGTCTTACCAATAAGTCTACGGTAGTTTCTACTTCTAGTTTACTAGGTATAGTCAGCATAATGTCCTCAATGTAATAAACCAGTGTGATATCTTGTGGAAGGGAAAGGCAATCAAAATCCGTGTGAACTAAATTATGATATAGGGCTAGAGAATTGATACCCCTGAAATAAGACAGTGAAAGTGTATTACTGCCCTTTCCAGCTGAAAGCAAACTGCTCTGGGTGGTCTTTATTAACAAAGATGGGGAAAAAGACATTGCTAGAGCAATAGCTGCATATCAGGTATGAGGGGGTGTGTTGATTTGCTCAAGCAATAAAACTGTCTGGTATAACAGCTCCAATTGAAGTCACCATTTGGTTGAGTTTACAGTAATCCACTGTCATTGTCCAAGATCCATCTGTCTTCTGCAAAGACCAAATAGGCAAGTTCAATGGAACGTGGTGGGAATTACCACCACTGCATCTTTCAAGTCCTTGACAGTGGCACTAATTTTTAAAAAAGATTTATTTATTTGTTTTAGAGAGAGAGCAGGGCAGGGGGAAGGACAGTGGAAGAGAATCTTCAAGCAGGCTCTGCCCTCAATGCAGAGCCCAATGCAGGGCTCAATCCCATGACCCATGAGACCGTGACCTGAGTGGAAACCAAGAGTCAGTAGCCCAACCGACTGAGCCACCCAGGTGCTCCATGGTAACACTAATCTTTGCAACCCTTCCAGGAATGTGGTATTGTGTTTCATTTATTATTTCCCTAGGTAGAAGCTGTTTTAGTACCTTCAACTTTCCCACCATAATAGCCTCACTCCACAGGCTAGAGAATCTGTGTGGGGATTCTGAAGCTGCTGAGTATGTCTATTCCAATCATACATTCCAGTATTGGGGAAATAACCACAAGATGTGTTTGGAGGGGCACATGGGTGGCTCAGTCCGTTAAGCTTCCAGCTCTTGGTTTCAGCTCAGGTCATGGTCTCCAGGGTCATAGGATTGAGTCCTGCATAGGGCTCCTCACTCAATGCAGAGTCTGCCTGTCCCTCTCCTTCCCCCTCTGATTCTCCTCCTCCTCTCTCTCTCTCTCCCTAAAATAAATTAAATCTTAAAAAAAAAAAAAAAAAAGATGGGTTTAGAGACTCCCTTGGGACTACTGTGAGGCAGATCTAAGCTAAAACTTCATTTATCAGCTGACCTCCATAAGCCCCTACTTTGACTGGTGCACCAAAGTGACATTTTGGGTTTCTTAGAATTAGTGTCAGGTCAGAGTCCATGTCCAGCAATCCCCAAAAGGGATTTTTTTTAATTTTATGATTTACTGACGATTTCCTTTCCCCTAAAGCACAGTTACCTTAGTAAAAGGCCATCGGGTCCCTATGGGGAAAACTGGGAGAAAGATTAACGGTGTAACTTTTTGGAGGTGTACTAGGGTTCTTCCTCAAGGGGACCTGGTCTCCCTTTCATTCAAGGGCCTCCGGGTCTGTAAACTGGCTCCAGTCTGGAAATCGATTGAAGGGCTTTAACTCTTTTTATGACTTAAGTTAGAGTTCTGTTCTCTTGAGCTAGAACTCTTCCACTTATACAGATCAAGCGAGACTTTAGTAGGCTTCCCATATATTTTTCTTCCAGAAACACCATGATCAAGAGCCAGCATCACAGATCTCCAGGAGTCAGACTGCTCGATTGCTGTTTTGACCCGGCTGCCCACTATGGTAATGACCTTTGGTGATGGAGTGCTGCCATTTGGACCCTGCCACTTCACCATCCAATTATTCTCATTGCATTTAGGTTTCCCAATTCAGTGGCAGCAGTTCCCACTTTAAGTTCTGGCCCTACAGAGAAATGTGACTGTAGAGCCCTTTAAGGTTGCGGTGGCTTCCCTCACATATTTATTTCTCACTGCTGCTGTGAAAGGTGTGTCCACTGGAAACTTCCAAGGTGGGTGAATTGGTCTTAAATGACAAATGCACGCCAATTTTATGGAACTAGACAGTGGAGATGGTTGCACAACATTGTAAATATTTTAAGAGTTACTGAAGTGTATATTTTAAAATGGTTAAGATGATGAATTTTATGTTATGTGAATTTGCCTCAATTTTTAAAAAATCTCGAAGACTACATATAGAATATTTCCATGAATTGAATAGAAAGTAAGATTAATTATATCTTATTTTGAGTGAAACTACATTGGTTCCTAGTGAGTACCACTTCATCTTCTAGAGATCAGTCAACTTTCAAGTATAGGCCAGAGGCCCCTTTCATCTTGGTAGTTCAAAATGCAGATATCTTGGGGTGCCTGGGTGGCGCAGTCATTAAGCGTCTGCCTTCAGCTCAGGGCGTGATCCCAGCGTTCTGGGATTGAGTCCCACATCAGGCTCCTCCGCTGGGAGCCTGCTTCTTCCTCTCCCACTCCCCCTGCTTGTGTTCCCTCTCTCGCTGGCTGTCTCTCTCTGTCAAGTTAATAAATAAAATCTTTTAAAAATGCAGATATCTTGAGCCAAAGTTAATGAATAACTCTGGGCGTGGTGCCCAGGAATTTGCTTTAATTATGTCTACAGTAATTACTGAATGCACAGTAAATTTTGAGAATCATAATTCTAGATGCCCAAAAGTCACCCATTAATAATTTTCTCTAAATTTTTGGTTGTGCCAAATGTTAATAGCACCTGTCTGTGGTTTCAAATAGTTACTTTTATCTTCTCTTTGAAAATCAGAAGATGATTTCCTCACCCCTGTTGCTTCTTTTTTCCACAAGTCCTCAAATAACCCTGTCTCAGAATTTTCTCAAAGTAGAGAAATTACTTCAAAAACTAGAAATGATAGAATTCAGTAGTAAATGATTCAGTTCTCTGGTAATTTTTACCCTTATCTTGAATCTTGATCTACCTCTTCCCTTAGGAATTTTGTTGCATTTTCTTTCTGAAGCCCACTTTCCTTGACAGACAAAGCAGAAGGAACTTATGAGTTAGTTGATAGGCAGACGGACCCTGTGTTAAGTGTTCCTTCTCCTTTCTTATTGGTCCAGTGCCCTAAGGTGGGAGTGCTGCTGTGAGTACTTCAGTTTTTTGTTTTTAAAAACACACCTGAGTGTTGTCCCTTTCAGTGTGGAGTTTTACTCAGGTGCTTTGATGCAAGATATTTAGGCAATCTTTTGGGAATGCCTTCAGAGCCAGCATAATTGTACATTATGTTTATGTACAGCGGGACGTCTTATTTTTGCAGTTTGGACCACAGACAGCTTGGCTCCCGCACTTTCCTGACTCTCCAAAGGTTTCTTTTACACGTTGAGCTCTTCTGCACGGTTTACTGTGTCCTACCATGCAGTGATGAATGCTGTGTGCCCTGTGGTCTATCGCAGTCCCACTTAGCATCTACAATTCCCGCTCTTCTGAAATGCCAAGCGCGTCCTTTCAACTTAGAGTCGCCTTCTGCTGGAGGGAATTCTGACGATGCCGCCGGCACACTAGAGAGTCCTCCCAAGCTCAGCATCCTCGCCGGGCGCGGTGGCGCGCGCCTGTAGTCCCAGCTACTCGGGAGGCTGAGGCAGGAGGATCGCTTGAGCCCAGGAGTTCTGGGCTGTAGTGCGCTATGCCGATCGGGTGTCCGCACTAAGTTCGGCATCAATATGGTGACCTCCCGGGAGCGGGGGACCACCAGGTTGCCTAAGGAGGGGTGAACCGGCCCAGGTCGGAAACGGAGCAGGTCAAAACTCCCGTGCTGATCAGTAGTGGGATCGCGCCTGTGAATAGCCACTGCACTCCAGCCTGGGCAACATAGCGAGACCCCGTCTCTTTTGAGTTCGTTCCCACCTTAAAGTACCCTCTCTTCTCATGTGTCTATCGAACACAACGAAAAGCGGCATACTCATATTCTTGCACGACAGATTTCTACTACCCTGTGAATCCCCCCATGGTGGGGCGATCTTCTCTTATTCTTACTTTTTGATTATCTAGCGAAACACCTGAATCTTCAGGTTGCCTAGCGTTTATGGAGTTCCTACCGTATACCCGGTACTACGCTGAGGCAGGGGAATGCCGAGACCGAGGGTCAATGAGAATCCCACGGTATATCGCAAAATACTCCTCCGAGAGCGGGGCCCATCAAAATAGGAACTCCTTTTTGAGCGTGGCTTCACCTTTATCATCGAGGGTAATTGTAAGACAAGGGAAGCAGTTCGGCTTCGTTACACTTCAAAATTCCCCTCGTCCAAGTAACCGAACGGAAAGCGGTCGCGGCTCTGGCACACCGCGCCCTACCGCCCACTAGGGGAAATCCTCCCAGGACGCGCCTCATAAATTTTTACCACCAGCAGGGGTCACCAGGGAGGCTTGCTTGAGTCCCGAAACACAACGGGGAAAGGTCGCCGACTAGTCCTTCAGCTTTCCAGGAAGAAATGCAGGTTCAAGAGAATAGTTTGGATTTATTTCGAATTGTTTGGGTATAACGAAAAGCCAGCTGACGGCGACTTGAGAACTCAAATCTTCAGAAAGGTGACGCAAACACGTTCGCTTCAAGGAATATTGGGTCTTCTGCGCGGCCGTAGATTTCGGCCAACTGCGCCTGCGCATAAGAGTAGCGGCGTTGAGTCAGGCCGTCAGTGGAGGAAACTGCGGTAGCGACCCTCAGACCTCGCCATGAAGACTCGCTTTAGCACCATTGACCTCCGCGCCGTACTCGCGGAGCTGAATGCCAGGTACTGAGCGATAGGTGACCAGGCTCGTGCGGGGAATGCAAAAGGCAGAGGCCAGTGCCCCAAAGTGGAAGAAATACCAGCCCGATGTTTCCCCTTAATCCCCCAGTGCTCTTCTTCTGCGGACCTGGCTAGGCCTGGGTGGGCGAGCGCGTGACATCTTTCCCGTGGCACTCGGGACACCTGGGGGACCCCAGTGTCCGCGTGCCCCACACCCCGCTCTCGCGGGCTGCTTATCTCACCAGGTCTTGTGTCAGGCATTGGCGGGGCCCTCGCCGAGCGCTCTCCTTGTTGGCCTGAGTTGCCCAGGTCTGGCAGCAAAGGTTTAGCCAACACGGGACACCAGGGGGAAGCCTGGATGCCCCAGTACAGTAGTCTTTTGCGTCAGGGTTTTCCAATCTGGAGGCCTGATTTCCTTGACACTCCTTACTTGTGGGAGACGGAGTATCGGCGTTTTAGCTGCAAGTAACAGATTGTAGTCTGATTTCTATTCAGCTCTGTGAGTTTTGTCATTTTTCCAGGGTTTCGTTTACCCTTTTTCCCTTTTGTAATAAAGTGGATTAGATTGTACTATGTTTCCTTAAAAATATTGGGTCATTTCAAGGACGCAGGGCATTGCATGGTTTTCTTAGGGCTGGTATACCACTTTTGTTCTTAAAAAGTTACAATTAAGTTTTGGGCTGAATGCCTGATGGCCTTCAGACTCTGCTCGCTGGTTGACTCCATGTCCTTAGAATTGAAGATCCCCTCTTTCAAAGGCTTTGCTTCCACCTGCCGCTTTAATTTCTGTGAAGTTTTATATTTCAAATGTTACATGTTTCCTTTCTCTCCGCAGCTTAATAGGAATGAGAGTAAACAATGTTTATGATGTGGATAATAAGACCTATCTTATTCGTCTTCAAAAGTAAGAGCATTTTACAGGCTTGTTTTATCTTTGGTAATTAAATATGAGATTATTAATTTTTTTTACTTACACTTTTAGTCTGTCTTACTGAGTTAGCGTTGACAAATGCCCTAAAGAAAATTTAACTTTTTTCTTCTACAGACCAGACTTTAAAGCTACACTTTTACTTGAATCTGGCATACGAATTCACACAACAGAATTTGAGTGGCCTAAGAATATGATGCCATCTAGTTTTGCCATGAAGGTAAACTTTAAGTTATACTTGAAGCTAAATTTTAAGTCCCAGAGATTGGTCACTAATGATTTAAGTTTTAAAATGTTTGGTTTTCCTTTAGTATTATGAATAAAGTAGAGATAAAATAGAGTAGTTGATAGATACTGGGATGAATAAAGTAGCTGTTCATTGACTTCTCCCTGTTACTCTTCACACCCCATTGTGCTCCAAATCTTTCTGTTCCCACAGTCACTATTCTAGTTTGAGCTTTCATAACATTCCCTTAAAGTCTTTTAATTACGGTCTGCTTCTTGCTATCAAAACAATTGTGTTAGACCAGTGTTAATTTTTCTAAAGCCTCATTTTCATCAGTTTTTCACCTTTTTATGATTCCCTAATTTCTGAGTCCATATCCTATATCCTATTATTCTTGGCTTTCTATGGTATGCCCTACCCCCCTTTCCTAGTTTTCTGCAGCTTACTTTTGAGCTACCAATCTGTATTTTGGAATACTCAGTGACATTAGTATGTTACCAATCATATCTTTTTACTTTTTACTTCTCTCTTTGCTTTTGTTTTTTCTATTAAAACTGACTTTCTGTATTTGTGGACATGTTACCTATCCATTTGTTGACATAACAGATATACTGAAAGATCAGGTGGCACAGAGGAAAGACATTAGAATCAAATATACCTAACTTTGAATTAATGATTTTTGCCTCTAAATATTTTTATAACCCAGAAAAGTTCCTTAACCTCTTGAAACTTAGTTTTTTTAAATGTAAAATGTGGATAATACCTCCCTCATGGGGTTATTGGTGAGGATTAATTGAAGTAACTTGTAAAGCACCTAACACAATGCCTGACACATATTAGGGCTCCATATGTATTAATTTCCTTCTTCCTCTCCTCCTCACTTTCCTTCAGAAATTTATTTGTTTTGGCATTGTGTTATTTCATTAGAGGCTTTACAGAGAAGAATCTTATCCCCAGCAACTTAGAATCTGTTTTGGATTACAAGTTAGGTAAGTGTTTCCCAAATCACAAGGCCTGTCACAAAATTATCAAACTCTTAAAAGTTTAATATACTTAATAGTAACCTTAAATGGTTCTTTGGGAATTGTCCTTAATAGTGGTGACACTTGGTATTTGTATAGCACTTTTCAAAATAAATGAATAATGTATATTTTAAGTTGTTTAATATATCCGTGGATATGAAGAACAGTTATTTTAGTTTCACAGATGATGTAACAGATGATAAGATATATGATACTGGGATTGTGTAAAAATCTTCAAATCAGGCTATACCAATAGGAAGCTGAACACTCTAAAAAGAGTTAGAATTTTATGAGTTAGGTATACATGTTAATCTAAATTTATAGAGAGATACTGTCCAACGGAGCAGACAATAAGTGTTAAGCACATTATACATAATTTAAAATAAAGATAGCTACTGTTGTATGGCATAGTCATGTTCAGTTTGTGGTAAATCACAGAGATTGTTCCTCATGTTCACATTTGGGGATGCCAGTTAATGCTTTGTGGGACTGACAGTTGTTTTCACCAAGATGCTAATAGGGAAATAAAGGAAATAAGCACTACATATGTACCATATGCCCATCTATACTCATGATAAATAATCTTCCCTTTTCTCCATTCCATGGTGTGGATTTCTGTTCCTTTCAAGGATGCCTTTTATCTCCATTTTAACTTTATTTTTCTTGAATAAAAATACTGGGGGACTCTGGAAGGATTGTGATTTTTCCCCTGGGAATTTAAAAATAGCCTTATATGTAGGTCAGTGTTTAAATCAAAAATCATTATAGACCACTCGTAAATCAGAACTATTGAATGTAGGAAGGGGAGATTGTTAGAAGTTTGAAAAGTCTTATTACATCTGCCTGAATATATAAGTACATGAGAATTTTAGTCAATTTGAGCTATCAGGTCTGGGGAAGAAGTCTTGGTTATCAAAGAGTTGGCATTCTAAGAATGATTATGTATTTCTTTTTTTTTTTTAAGGTGACTTTATATTAACTTCTCTGTAAAATTCGTCTTGAATTTAAGTCTTGAAAGCATTCTATCTTACTGGTCTTGACTAAGGGGTCTTTCTAATTCAAGAATTAGAAACAATTTTTAGGCACTGCAGAGTAGTCTTGTTTCTCGTCTATGTTATACTTAAATATTTGTACTAAAGGATGGTGCTTATAATCTAAAGCAATAGGTGTTTACCAAGTAATTTGTATTTGGGTTTTAAAATGTTAATTTTATTTTAATTCCTAATAAGAGAACATCGTGACTTAGGGATAGGAAGAGTGGGATTTGATAAGGAATGAGAGTTAATACATTTGGATTTGAGCTAGGTTGATCAAAACCTTTGGAGACAGTACCAGAAAAATGTCTGGGTTATATTAATAAATTTGTGGGAATAGAAAGTAATTGGATGTAGGTAGAGGACTAACATAGAATACCAATAAGCTCATGGTTCTGATTTGTATTTGAAGTGGAAGATTAGTGGAAACCATTAATTAATTTTGAACACAAAGGAAATTGGGGAAACTTAAAAGACAGGACTAGAAAGAGGCTTTAAAAAGAAGGTTCTGGTTTTGAGTGAGGGTATCAGGGTAAGAAAAAGGGATTTAGCAGTGGTATAAAGAAAATAAATTTCTCTGTAGGTCTGTCATTGTCTTCTTAAAAAAGTATAAAATACTGTTTCAGAGTTAGCAGTCAGAGTTGTCTGAAATTGTTTTTCCTTTGATTATCATCTGCAAGCTTTTGTTTACTGCTTTTTAAATGTTATTCTTAATGGTAATGAAAAGAGGAAACTTATTTACAACCAGTATCAAACGATTAGGAATTGACTTCTATATAAATGAAGTTTATTTATTTTTTTTATATAATTTCTTCTGTTTTTCACTAGTGTCGAAAACATTTGAAGAGTCGGCGATTGGTCAGTGCAAAACAGCTTGGTGTGGATAGAATTGTAGATTTTCAATTTGGAAGTGATGAAGCTGCTTATCACTTAATCATTGAGCTCTATGATAGGGTAAGTTAAATTTGGGGAATGAGATGAAGGATAATTGATCATTATATTGTTAATTATTTGTGTAATACTATTGTACTGTAAAACATTGGCTGGGAACATTCTGCCTCTTCCCCTGCAGGCAACTGCAGCTGCAGCCCATCTGAAATTGATTTTTGTATGTGGTCTCAGGTAGTGGTCAATTAAAACTTGTATGATACCCTCTTTTAAAAATTTTTTAAAAACTTTTTTGTTTTGAAATGATTATTGATTCACAGGAAGTTGCAAAGATAGGTCAGTGTCTCTCAGTTGTTACATTTTACATAATTATAGTACAGTATCAAAATCAGGATATCTCCATTCGTACAATGTGTGTATCTAGGTCTGTGCATTTTACCACCTTTGTGGATTCCTGTAACCACCACTGCAGTCAAGATACAGAATTTTCCATTACCACAGAGATGTTCTTGGTGATACCCCTTTATGGTAATCCCCACCCACCCCTCTTCCTCCCACCACCCTACCTCCTGACAACTACCAGTCTGTTCTGTCTATAATTTTGTCATTATATTGGGTCTTCAACAAAGAAGTCAGTTTCAGAAACTTGCTGGAAAGGACATATCAGATACTCTTAAACAGGAGTTGGTAAACTACAGCCTGTGGCTCCTTTTTATAAAGCTTGTGAGCTTAAGAATGGTTTTTATGTTTTAAAAGGGCTCTTAAAAAGAAAGAAAGAAAAGAAGATGCAGCTGAGACCATATGTGGCCACAAATGCTGAAATGTTTACCATCTTGCCTTTTACAGAGTTAGCTTTGTGAAAAAGTTTGCTGGCCCCTGCTCTTATATAATAGACTCAATCGTCTGAGCCAATATTGCTTAGACAAATGCCAAAATGTATCAGGGGACCAAATTAGAATTTATGAGACTTACTTTATAATCTAGAAGCAGATGCTTGTATGAGAATAGAGTGCCAACCTGTGGTCTAAGATGATCAGAATTAATCATATAGGACTAAATGAACTGGAGAGAATCTAATTGTGGTTATTTTTTTTTCAGAATATTGTTGGTATTATTTTTATGATGAGTGTTTTACAGTAGTGTATGATAAAGCCCTTTACCTTTCTCTTGATCTTTAGTAGTTTATAGTTCTGCAAATTGAGGTGATATATTCGCAAATTGAAGTGATATATTTTTTAAATAGTAATTTGCTTTTATTGATCCCTTAGAATTTAGGAACAAATGTCTTTTACTGAGATTTTTTTCACTGTTAATGGCAATGTGTGTATTTATATAGGTTTGATAAGAGTTTGTCCTTCCTTTTACCAAGATACAATTAGGCGAATTCATTGTGCAACTAAAGTCAAATTTGGGGTGTCGTAGTTGAGAATAAGTCTCATTTCAGTAGGATGACAAGCTCATCATTAAGGAACAAAGGTTATATTTTATATGCAGAAGCAGTGTCCGCAAAGCCCTCCTGAGAAACTGGTTTTGTACCTATTTTGTGGCATGTAAGATCCTACCCTATTTGTAGTGACGAAGGTCACATCTGTAGGTTTGAGTAGTTTTAAAGAGGAATTTACCTACATTTATAGGTATTCCACAGACACAGTGAGTAGTGGGGTTTTTTTTGTTTCTTTGTTTTGGTTTGGCTTCATAGCTTTGAATTAGAAGCAAATACTAATTTTTAAATCTCTGAGATAACAAATGTTTGAAAATAAAATCCCAAATTTCTTATGAATTCTCCAGGCAGCAGTAATTATTATGGCTTTAGTAATTGGTTCATACTTTGTGGCTCTAGATTTGCTGACTATAAGGAGATTTACATATGTTAATTAACGTTTCTTGCTGTACCCGTAAATAAATCAGGCCAAGATGCAATGAGAGTAGCTTATGTGTGTGTGTATTTGTCATCAATAATTTTAGATGTTCTGATCATGAGAGGGGACTGTAAAAAAAAATGATATCCAAAATTTGAAGAGACAAAAAGGACAAAATGTCATTTTAGTATCCTCCTGAGTGCTGTCTAGCAGGCACTCCTGGGGATTATTTTTTTTCTTTGAGGATGTGTATCTTTGATTTGCTATTTACTATTGATAAGGTTTTTTTAACAACTCTATAAAGGTAGATTTTAACTTGTAGAAAACTGATAGCAATACAAATAATTCTTGCCTAATAACAATGAAAATAATTGCATCTAGTAGAGATTCAAATGTATCTGTCCAGAGAAAAGATATCCCCAAATGTTGGTCTTATCTTACTACCTTGAATTGGCAATCTTACACAATCACTCTCTGAGTCATTCTAAATATTTCACTTATTTCATTTCTCTTACAACCAGTTTTACCATCTAGATGGTTTTCTTATTAGTTAAATAACTTTTTTACAGTTACAAAAATAGTATATTGTCTTGGGTCAACCATTGTTCCTAGTGAAATCAATGTCAGCTCTTTTGAAGGTAATCTGGCCTTTTTATCTGGATGCTGTAAAATTTTTTCTCTTCTTGTTTAGTTTTCAGTTTTGCTGTGGTGTACCTAGTTGAGTTTTTATTTGAAATTATCTTTTGGGGGTTCATAGTACTTCTAAAACTAAGTTGATTTTTTTCATCAGTTTTGGGAAGTTCAGCCATATTTTCTTTCACCTGTCTTCCAGTTCACTAATTTTATTGGTATCAGACAAGAATCATTTGGAGTCATTTGGAATTGCTTTGAGTATCTGCTTTTATTGTCTGTTGTTTCTTTTGATTTTAATTACATTGTCTTAATCTCCTCACATGTCTAGTTATTGTATTGTGTGCCAGGCATTGAGTAGGAAAAACAGTAGTTAATATTGTGAGATCTGGAATGATGTTATCTTCCTCTAGAGGAGATAATTGCTTTTGACAAGTGGCTAATGGCACAAATAATCCCAGATTGCCTCACTCCAGTCAAAAATTGAATTGATTATAAGCTGGGCCTGGAAAAGCTGGTATATTTCCAATTCATCTTATCCCCTGAGATGCAGCCTTTATGACTCACTATTCAGAGCTGGACTTATAGGATATCCCTCCCTCACCAACTCATCTTTCAGTTGGACGCTGAACTCCAGTTTTTATTCCCCTTAGTTGTCCTGTAAGTCTATCAAAATTTATGCTCAGCTTCTCAGCCTATCAGCTGCTTCTTAACAGTTAGACAAATGATCCTAAGGGAAAATCAGCCCCAAGCTTGGGACTTACCTTTCTGAGTTTTCTTCTCCTAGGATTCGGTCCTGTAAATGTTTACTGTCTTGCTTACATTTTTTATTTCTTAAAAGACAAGCTTTGTGTATTTTGTCCAGTTTTTCTGTTTCTCAGTAGGACAGTGGTTGGAATTATCTAGACTACCGTTTAAATTAAACATGTTTATACAAGTAGTACATGAATACATTTTCGGTATATAGAGAAGTACATAGAATTAAAGTGGAGGGTCTTACCACTCCTAGCCCAAATCATTTCCTCATCCCAGGGTAACCACTGTTATGTTTGGTGTCCTATTTATGGGCTCTTTCCCTCTCCCCACCACCATAAGAAAAAAACTTTTTTTTTTTTTCCATTTGGAGGGGAGAAAAATCTCTAGAATGTAACTAATTGCAGGCATGTTTAGGTTTTGGTCACTCTAAGTTTAATCATATACCAGGTATGGGCCTTTGCATTTTTTTTTTTTCTTTTTCAGTTTTTTGTGGGTTTTTTTAAGTTTTATTTATTTGAGAGCGTGCGCAGGCAGGAGTTGGGCTGAAGGAGGGGAGGGGCAGAGGGACAGAAAATCCCAAGTAGACTCCCCGCTGAGCCAGAGCCAGCCAGCCACAGTGGTCAGTGTCATGACCCTGAGAGCAAGACCTGAGCTGAAATCAAGAGTTGGACGCTTAAGCTGAGCCACCCAGGCGCCCCTTTTCTTTTTCAATTTAATTTAGACCTTGATGATACATAAAAATTCTTTCCATATGATGACTTTATGTAATCTCTCCTATAATTTTAAAAAATCTAAACAACGTTTTTATTTTGTAATAAGTTTAGATTTATAGAAAAGTTGCAAAGATAATACAGAAAGTTCTTGTATGCCCTTCATTTAGTTTCTCTTAACATCTTAACATAATCACAGACCATGTGTCAAAATCAAGAAATTAACATTGACACATCACTGTTAATTAAACTGCAAATTCTTTTCAGATTTCACCAATTTTTCAAGTACATGTCCTTTTCTGTTCTGTTATTCAATCCAGGATACCCCATTGCATTTAGGGCCTTTATATTTTGAAGGGTTTGAGCAGTTGGCATGCATACTGCTAGGTTTCAGAGGTCCAGTTACTGATGAGTTGGAAATAGAAAATAAGGATTTTGTACATGGAAGTATGTGCTTGGGAGTTTTCAGTAGTCACTGTGATATCTAAGAGAGATAGGCTGGTTGATGCTTACAGTAGATCTTGAAGATAGTTCTTTCCTTTCTCTATACCAGGGTTTGATTTCCCAGCCTTCATGTCTGGAATCTCAAATTCATTTAAGAAAGTCAGTTTATTAATTTATAATAAAGTTCTAGTAAGAAAGACTCTGGAGAAAGTAAGATCAGAAAGTAGTTTGTTGAGTATATCAGAGTCAAGCACAATATTTCCCAAAGTATGTTTCTTAGATACCACTTTCCATAGCTAATAGTTGTACCTAGAAATATGGGTTCCATAGCCATTAAAGTTTGAGGACCTTTGAGAATAAAGTAAGGTAAATTTTTGTTAAACTCTAGTACTTATCAGTGCCTTTAATATAATAATGTGATGTGTATATCCCCTAGAGAAGGATTTGTTATTTAGAATTTCCAACTAATTTGATCACAAAATTCTTTTTTTATGAAGGTAGGGGGGACCATTTTACAGAAGAGTTTTGGGAAACCTTGATTTAAGGAAAAAACACTTCCAGGACAGTTTCCCCCCTCTTTTTTATTGAAAAGATTATGTAACAATATTAAAATTTAAAAAGTCTTTTTGGGGCGCCTGGGTGGCACAGCGGTTGGGCGTCTGCCTTCGGCTCAGGGCGTGATCCCGGCGTTATGGGGTCGAGCCCCACATCAGGCTCCTCCGCTGTGAGCCTGCTTCTTCCTCTCCCACTCCGCCTGCTTGGGTTCCCTCTCTCGCTGGCTGTCTCTCTCTCTGTCGAATAAATAAATAAAATCTTTAAAAAATAAAAATAAAAAAAATAAATAAAAAGTCTTTTTAATCTTAACTTTTTAATATTTTTCATTTTCCCATATATTTGCTTTCCACTTTGTAGGATACGGAATTTGGGTCTTACTATTTTTTACTTAAGATTATAAACATTCTCCTACTTTTTCAAGACGTAGCTTTCATAAATTAACAGCTTTTGAATAGTTCATTATGTTGATATATCATAATCAGCAATTTCTCTAATTTTTACCTTTAGGTTGTTGCCATTTTTTTCTATTGCTAATAAACTTCAGTGAATATCTTTAAGCACGTAGCTTTTGGTTTTATTGTGTTATTACATTAGTCTACATTACAAGTGTGGAATTACTTGGGTAGAGGGTATAACTATCTTTATTCATTTTTCCATGTAACTATTGCTATCAAAAGACCAATAGCTCTTCACTTAGCTCTGAAATATCTGTTCTCAATTGTTCTGAATAAGCCACAGTATTTGTAGACCTGCCGCAGGCAAGGGCAGCAGTTAATTCAGCTGGTGGTCAGCAAGGTGTTAATTGACTACAGGTTTCCCCTGCTATCCAAAAGTAGAGCCATTCTCATGAAACCTATTATAAGCTGAAACAGTGTAAAGCAAAGAAGCAGTTGCCATCAATTTGTATGGAAAAATTTTTGAGCATTCCCAGACCCAAAAAATAACTTCTGTTAGGCTTTTCTTTTTTTCTTCTTTCTTTTTTTTTAAGACAACTTTTTAAAAAAAAGTTTTACTTATTTATTTGAAAGAGAATGAGAGCATGAGCAGGGAGGAGAGGGAGAAGTAGGCTCCCCGTGAGCAGGGAACCTGATGCAGGGCTTGATCTGAGGACCCTGGGATCATGACCTTTGCCGAAGGCAGATGCTTACTGACTGAGCCACCCAGGTGCCCCGGGCTTTTCTGATACTTTAGGTCATATCTTACTAATAGGTGCACAAAATAAGTAGAGATAAAGCACAGATGCTCACAGACAGTTCAAAGCTATAATGGCTTGATGCTGAGATGCTGAGCGTAGTTCTGGGGAATCGGCAGTGCCACCTTTCACTGCTTGGGGTATGTGCTGACTCTGTAACAGATCACTGCAAAACACATTGGGTGCTTTTTTTGTGTTTTGCCTTTTTTTCATAAAAGTGAAAATCCTTTTCAGATTTCCTTTGGTTAATGAAAACAGGTACTAATGTAGGTCTTTTGTAAGAAGCAGTTTCGAGAACTGGGGGATAACTATTTTGCTTCCATTAGTGACTTCTGTAGAACCATCAGACAATGAATTTAAAGTTGATGTACATTCCTTCATTATGTTTCAAACTTGGGGTCCTTTATTTGCTCATCTTGTTTCACAGTCTGTGCTGTACAAGTGCAAAGAGCAGTGTTTAGATGCGACTTAAATGTTTTTTGTTTGTAACTTCATTTCTGTAGCCCTGATTAAGTTTTTAAGAGACTACATTTTTTTAAATCACTTTTTAAGAAGTTTCAAGAATGATTTGGGAAAAGCAGTAAATTATATTTTCTATTACAGGGGAACATTGTTCTTACAGATTATGAGTACCTAATTTTGAATATCCTGAGATTTCGAACCGATGAGTCAGATGATGTTAAATTTGCTGTTCGTGAGCGCTATCCAGTTGATCATGCTCGAGCTGCTGAGCCTTTGCTTACCTTGGAAAGGTAACATGTTTTGTTTATAAGCTCATTTCATAATGTCTTAGAAGGTAAAATAGGTCATAGGTCAGAATGTGAACTGTCACATAAGAAAATACTTTGTTTACTTGCATACAATAACTGAATTTGGACTGCTTGAACTACATAAATATGCATATAAGCAATTAAGCCCCATTTGCAAGTAGCAAATGTATGTCTTTTTAATCTAAGTCTGGTGTTCAGATGTTTATGATTTCTTGGTAAAGGGAGGGGACCTACTAGCTATTCTGTGAGAAGACCGATATCTATCTTGGGCAGAGTGCAAATGGAAATGGTTTAGCTAAGAAAAGGGAGTACTGTGGGATAAGGTGCTGATTGTAATTGTACTCTTCTGGCTGAAAGGTTTTGCTGGCTAATAGCTATAGCAGAGGTTCTGAAAGTGTAGCATGCATCACATTCACCGGGAGGGCTTAGTAAAACATAGATTGCTGCCCCTGCTTCCAGTGCCTGATTCAGTGGATCTGGGATAGGCCCCAGGAATTTACATTTCTTTTTCTTTTAAGATTTTATTTATTTATTTGACACACAGAGAGAGAGAGAGACAGTGAGAGAGGGAACACAAGCAGGGGGAGTGGGAGAGGGCGAGGCAGGCTTCCTGCTGAGTAGGGAGCCTGATGTGGGGCTTGATCCCAGGACCCTGGGAACAGGACCTGAGCTGAAGGCAGACATTTAACGACTGAGCCACCCAGGTGCCCCAGGAATTTACATTTCTAGCAAGTTCTCAGGTTATGTTGATGCTGCTGATCTGGGGACCAGAGTGGCCCACAGCATCATTAAGAGTTCTTATTAAATGCATAATTAGGTAAAGCCATTCCAGGTATTAAGATATATCACCAGGTTTTACAAACATTTACCTGTTACATAAAAACATCACTTTCCTGTCATGTATGAGCACATTGACAATAAACAATATGACTTAGTTGAGAAAGTATTGATTTTTCATAGAAAATTTGGTTTCAGGTCCCAGTCTGCTGCTCAGGAACCTACTATCCTTGGATAAATTACTTTTACAGTCATTTTCTTAACCTGCCAAGTGAACTAACTCCTCTTGTACTTTAGAGTACAGTGATGACCAGGCAGTGCGATGTATATGAAAGTATTGTGAATGTGAATAGTGCTGTAAGGGTTGTTAAATATAAGATAGTAAGAGGTGTGTCAACTTTGTTTTCATAGATTGACTGAAGTAATAGCCAGTGCACCTAAGGGTGAACTACTGAAGAGAGTTCTGAACCCATTACTTCGTGAGTAATCCTAAATAGAGCAGTGACGTGTTTGTAAGAAAATAAAGTTTTCAGGACTGTCTTACGAAATTAGAAGGCATTAAAAAGTTACTTCTGCAACTTTCCAACTGTTAGTGTAGCAGACATAGAATTTGTAAGTTTGGGTTTTTTATTAATTTACTCTGTTAACATGGTGTATTGCATTAACCAGTTTTTGGATATTAAAACAATCTTTCATTCCTGATTTGTGTCCTTTATACTTGGATCGATTCCATTAAATTTCTATAATTTATGCACTGACTTCTATAATTGTATTATAGTCTCAAATTTTTATAAGTACTTGAGTTGTTATTTCTATTAGCATTTCAAAATAAGTAAATTAAAAAAATAAAAAAAACTTAAAAAGCAGAACAAGTAAATTGTTATTTTCACTGGCTACTATTATTGAGGAGATATTTATATTGGGATATAAATTTTGGATTATATTTTGAATGTTAAATTTTATAAGAAAATACTAAAAATGTTACCCTCTGCTCTTGTAGCCTATGGACCAGCTCTCATTGAACACTGTCTTATAGAAAATGGATTCTCTGGCAATGTCAAAGTGGATGAAAAATTTGAAAGCAAAGGTATGCCTGCATGCTACAAGATTTGTCCATTTTCATGTATTTCCTTTTTTAAAAACTATGAAAATTAATTCTGGGAAAATAATAAAAGTGAGCAGGTAGCTGTAAACTTAAAAACATTTGACCTACGAATGTTCTATCCATATGGTATTCCTGGCTTCCTACTCTAATGTGGCACTTTTACCTTTTTTTTTTTTTTTTCTCTTTTTAAGATTTTATTTATTTTAGAGAGAAAGCACGGACGGGGGAGGGGCAGTGGGAGAAGTAGGCCCCCCGCTGAGCAGGGAGCCCAATGCAGGGCTCAGTCCCAGGACCCTGGGATCATGACCTGAGCCGAAAGGAGATGTTTAACTGACTGAGCCACCGAGGCTTCCCACTTTTATCCTTTTTAAAGATTTTATTTTTTTGGGACAGAGCGAGAGAGAGCACAAGCCGGGAGCAGGGGGTGCAGAGGCAGAAGCAGACTACCCGCTGAGCAGGGAGCCTGAGGCTTGATCCCAGGACCCCGGGATCATGACGTGAGCTGGAGGTGGATGCTCAATCGACTGAGCCACCCAGGCACCCCTCTAATGTGGCACTTTGTTACCTTTCAACTTTAGAATATTTTCTCTTCCTCGCCCTAAATATTTGAAATGGTTACCAAACTTGATCATCTCTGGTACAGGCTTGAAGGAGTTGAATTATTCACCTTCTGACCAGGAAGTTGGAGTGCTTTTAGAAATAACATTATTCAGGGCGCCTGCGTGGCTCAGTCGTTAAGCGTCTGCCTTCGGCTCAGGGCGTGATCCCGGCGTTCTGGGATTGAGCCCCACGTCAGGCTCTTCTGCTGGGAGCCTGCTTCTTCCTCTCCCACTCCCCCTGCTTGTGTTCCCTCTCTTGCTGGCTGTCTCTCTCTCTGTGTCAAATAAATAAATAAAATCTTTAAAAAAAAGAAAGAAAGAAAGAAATAACATTATTCATGCATTTTAATTTTGTAAGAACTGTAATGTAGCTATATGATGAATGAGGCTTTTGTAATTACTTAAGGGAACCTAACTAAATTGCCAGATTAGGGTAATAAAAATTAGAGGAAATGTAAGAGAAATGGAAGACTTGGTCTTTGACAAATTTATCTGCAGATGCTCATGGGATCATATATAATTTAAGGTTTAGGGATAGTAATTTTTATGCTGTAAATGATTTTATGTTTAAAAATGCAAGTTAAATTTTCAGTGAATGATTTAGTATTTAAAATACTAATTCAATGTAGTCCTGATCAAAATGCCAACAGGTGGTATTGTTTTTGCAATTGTAGTGTTTTGTTTCAAATCTGATATTCTCGTGGAATAAAAGCATGTGAGAATATTCAGGAAAACTGGAAAATAATAGTAATGATGGAGAATAACCGTTTCATAGATTAAAATACATTAAGAACCTAACTAAGTTTTTGAAGAAATACAAAACAAAGAATTCAGAAACAGGCCCAAAAATATATGGGAATTTAGTATTTGAACAAAATACCTTTAAGATCATGAGGGGAAAAATGATTCAGTAAAAAGGTATTGGAATCACAGGCTGGCCAAAACACATCCTTAATTACATGTGCTGATTACAAACATGAAATAACTATATCTACTTTTCTTGAACATTTTTTATTATTTCACGAGCACTTTTGTTTTCTACGTGGTTGTTTAATAGTTGTTAATTGGCACTTGATTGGGATTCCTTTTTTTCCATTTTTCTTCTGTTAGATATTGAAAAAGTACTTGTTTGTCTGAAGGAAGCTGAAGACTATATGAAAACAACATCCAACTTCAGTGGAAAGGTAGCACCACATAGACTTATTGTATATTGTTGTGGTTTTATTTATTTAGATTTTCAGAATTTACATTAAGGATCAGTACATGTAAGTTTTTCTTGTAATTTGGAAATTCAGTATCTGTAATATGCTTACTCGAGGGTTTTTTGTTTTTTTTTAAATTGCTGTTGGGTTTATAATTTTTCTTCTGTTTCTTTTATAGAAAGTATTGGGTCAAGTCATTATTGGTACACCAGGAAAGTTGAGGGATTGAAAATATATCCTCTTAGGTTGATTTTTATTTTTATTATTTTTTTAAATTTTTATTTATTTATTTATTTTTATTTTTATTTTTTAAAAGATTTTATTCATTTATTCGACAGAGATAGAGACAGCCAGCGAGAGAGGGAACACAAGCAGGGGGAGTGGGAGAGGAAGAAGCAGGCTCATAGCGGAAGAGCCTAATGTGGGGCTCGATCCCATAACGCCGGGATCACGCCCTGAGCCAAAGGCAGATGCTTAACCGCTGTGCCACCCAGGCACTCCCTCTTAGGTTGATTTTTAGATAGGGAAGCATATGTTAATTTATCGGCACTTTTTAAAAAATTGGTGATTTACATCAATTTTTTATATTTAAAAAAAAATTTTTAAATTTCAATTCAATTAGCCAACATATAGAACATCATTAATTTCAGATGTAGAGTTCAGTAATTCATCAGTTGCGTATAACACCCTGTGCTCATCACGCCCGGTGCCCTTCTTAAAACCTGTCATCCTTATTCCCCGCCTCCCCCGCCGCCGCAACCCTTTTCTTTTCCATAGTTAAGTCTCTCCTGGTTT
This sequence comes from Ursus maritimus, assembly GCF_017311325.1. NCBI lineage: Eukaryota > Metazoa > Chordata > Mammalia > Carnivora > Ursidae > Ursus > Ursus maritimus. The sequence goes on along the minus strand of NW_024426230.1, from coordinate 23,655,869 downwards.
GTCTCCCTCTCTGATTGCTACCCATTCCATTAAATTTCTCTAATAGATAAACATCCTCTGAATTATCTCATACCTTCTTTTTCTTCCCTGTTCAAAGTATAACTTCATAACAGAAGTTTAGAAAAAGTTCTGATTAATTATACCTCAATTCAGTGCAAATATACCTGCCCAGTTTTTTAAATGAATTAAAATTTCCTACCAACAAAGTGAATCTAAGACTTTTTCTGCTGGAAGTAAAGTGCTTTTGGTTATTTTAAGTTGCAAAACATCTAAAAATGGAAAGAAAAAACATAGTGCACATGTATAAGCCCACCAGTTTATTAAATCACTAGTTTTCATTTTCTTCCTTATTTTTTCTTGTCCATATGAAAAGAAGTATTATTTAATAATACTTAGCCTAGAAACATCATTTAAGAATTGATACAATCAATACACAAATGCAGCAGATTATTTAAAACTGGAATGATTTTATAAGTTAAATTAATAAAATGTGTATCAGTCGTGGAAAGTAAATCTTTGTTAACTATGAAGAAAAAGAGTTTTAATATTGGATTTTTGTAGGGGTACATCATTCAGAAAAGAGAAATAAAACCAAGCTTGGAAGTAGATAAACCGACTGAAGACATATTCACGTAAGCATGTAGGCATGAGTCAGTTTGCTTTGGATGTTTATGAATGTTCTTGAATGATATAATAAATATGTTTTGCAGGTATGAGGAATTTCATCCTTTCTTGTTTTCTCAACATTCACAATGTCCCTATATAGAATTTGAATCATTTGACAAGGTGGGTTTTCCAGTTGTTTTTTTTTTGACCAGTTAGCACAATATGAGTTATTAAATTAATACCAGCTTGCTTTGATTGATAAATTGAAAATATTTTTGGTTTACAATCACTGTGAATCTGGGCATTAAAGATCCATGCAGTCACAAATAAAAACTATTGAAAATTTTTGTTGCCATTTTATTTCAAGATGAAGGACCAAAGATTTTAACTTAATTTGATTCTGTTTAGCTATATGATACATTTTACTGGGAATCTGTCCAGGTTCTTTGAGTAGTGTTCTAAAACAAAATGGACTCTCAAATTCTATGTATGTAAGTCGAAGTAGAGACCATGTTTTTTTTTAAACTAGTTACTGTCTTTTTTTTTTTTTTTAACAAGGCTGTGGATGAATTTTATTCCAAGATAGAAGGTCAGAAAATAGATTTAAAAGCTTTACAACAGGTATGGTATTGCTAAAAACATTTATATTAAGCCAACTAGCCTTAATGTGGTTTGCTGTGTAGATGATGCTTTCATAATAGGAATGGGCAGCCTTTCAGAAGCAGTATGGGAATGCCCTGATCCCTTGGTTTCTTGATCCCTTGGGAGGTCTCATTGTTGAAAAGCATTCCCTTATGTGTTCCATCTCTATATCAGATATTTTCCACAATGGAAAGTACAGTGGGAAGGTGAGGACTGTTATTTATTCCCTAGGATAATTTGTGTTATTACAGCAACCCAAAGCTTCTCAAACTTTGCTGTTAAGGGAATACTGTTCCAAGGAGATTTTTAAGTAGGCCAAAAAATGGGAAATGTCCTTTCTCTACAAATAATCATATTTGTTTATCGTTAAACTGTTTTTTTCTAAATGGACTTTCCAACTCCACAGGAAAGTTTAATATGCTCTGTTTCCCCAGCATATTTGACCATATTTTTAGAGCATTGAGCAGAAGAGCTTCAGAAATTAGCCACACTCACTCTTGATTCGAAGGGGTTTGATTTTTCAAAAATATTAATAGGTACAGTCTTGAAATATGTGTGCAAAAATTTGAAATTATGTGAATCCCTGTACCCTCCTCCCCATGTAAAAAATTAACAGCACAATTTCAAAGCAGGTGGGTTGAATGAATTCAGTAGTTTGACTGCCACATGGTGGCAGCACAGAAACTAGTAAACAGATATTTCATGGAAACGTTGAATGGCATGTTTTTATGTGCATTGAATATCCATGAGATATTTTAGTGATCACTGTGCTCTTTTAATAGTCACCGTTCTTTTTTTTTTTTAAGATTTTATTTACCAGAGAGAGAGTGAGAGGGCACAAGCAGGGGGAGGGCAGAGGGAGAGGGATTAGGAGAAGCAAACTGCCTGCTGAGCAGGGGGCCCAAAGCGGGACTCCCATCACAGGACCCTGGGATCGTGACCTGAGCTGAAAGAAGATACTTAATGGACTGAGCCATCCAGTCGTCCCCTTTAAAAAAATTTTTTTTTTATCTGTAGTCACCTTTCTTACAATTCCGATTTTTAAAATATTACATCCAGCAATCAAACATTCATCAAGTGGTGATGCTATCACTACTGTTAGAAAATTTGCTCCAAATCAGGACGTCTGGGTGGCTCAGTCAGCTAAGCGTCTGCCTTCGGCTCAGGTCATGATCCCAAGGTTCTGGGATCAAGTTCCACATCGGGCTCCTTGCTCAGCAGGGAGCCTGCTTCTCCCTCTGCCCCCCCCCCCAAACGTGCTCTCTCTGGCAAATAAAATGAAATAAAAAAAAGAAAAGAAAAAGTTTGCTCCAAAGCAGTAACTTGAAATGTAAATGATGTATGATAAAACACTATAGAGAAGGTAAATTAACTACCCTGAGTCTTTGTGGTGTTACTTTAGGAAAAAGAGTACCCTGTAGAAATGATGGTGAGAAAACTAAAAGCAATAAAATAAAAAGAAACTATTTTGGTGATTTATGTTCTTTAAGAATGTATTTCCCCAAAACTGATAGGAAGACAGTGTCTTGAATTCTGCTTTCTTGAATAATGCAAGGGCATTAGGGGCATATATTAGACACAGTGTAACCTGTAATCAAAATACCTTCCTATATAGGGAATGGGAGGTAGGTAGTCGGGAGAGGTAATTTGAGAGCATGAAACACTTTGGGGTAGGATAGACCTGGGAGGTAGACTATGGGAATCTTAGCAAGGTGACACAATTGAGGGGGCTAAAGTGGAGGTGGGAGAGTGTTTCAGGACGTAAGAGAGAAAAAGTGCAAGAGGCATGAGAAATCTAATTTTTAAAAAAATCTGTTTTGTCTACAAAAGGAAAAACAAGCATTGAAGAAATTAGATAACGTCCGAAAGGATCATGAAAACCGATTAGAAGCTCTTCAGCAGGCTCAGGTATATGTTTAGCTTTTTCAGGTTTCAAAAATGGTAACTTTAAATGTAAAACCGTGTCTTAACTAAGTGGAATTAAAAACTGAAAAAAATCGTAACTTTAACTGGCATTATAGTAAACATTTTTGTTTATTTCTTAAGGAAATAGACAAACTTAAAGGAGAGCTCATAGAAATGAACCTACAGATAGTTGACAGAGCCATTCAAGTTGTTCGAAGTGCTTTAGCCAACCAGATAGATTGGACAGAAATCGGGTTGATTGTGAAAGAAGCCCAAGCTCAAGGAGACCCTGTTGCAAATGCAATTAAAGAATTAAAGCTACAAACAAATCATGTTACAATGCTACTAAGGTGAGTTTGATTCTTAGCTAAGCAGTTCATGCTTGTTTTTATTTTGCTGTTTCATTTAAAAAATTTTCCCTTTTATTTGGAAATTTATTCTCAAAGATACAGGCAAAAACAATTTACATTAAGATAACGCAGCTATTTAATTTCCAAAAAGATTTTATTTAGAGAGCAAGAGTGTGCAAGCGTGTGCCTGAGTGCATGTGGGGGGAAGGAGAGAGCGAGAGTCCGAAGCAACCTCCACGCTCGGCTCTATCTCCCAACCCTGAGATTACGACCCGAGCCAAAACCAAGAGTTAGATAGACACTTAACCGACTGTGCCACCCAGGTGCCCCCCCCAAAAGCACCTATTTAAATATTGTAAACAGTTTATAATGTCATTGAGGGAAAAAATTGAAAAAGAACTGATGTTATTGACATTAGTGAAATACTATTGAATATTTTTAATAGAAATCCGTACTTGTTATCAGAGGAGGAAGATGACGATGTTGATGGTGACCTCAGTGTTGAAAAAAATGAAACCGAAGCACCAAAAGGAAGAAAGAAAAAGCAAAAGAATAAACAGTTGCAGAAGCCTCAGAAAAATAGGCCATTACTTGTTGATGTTGATCTCAGCTTGTCAGCATATGCCAATGCCAAAAAGTAAGTGTTAAATTTAAGTATGAATTGTAGGTAAAATATTATGTGCAATAAATCAGTTAGGATATTAAGGATAATATATGTACATACGTATGTATGTGCTTTTGGGTGAAAACACTTTTAAACCTCATTTTGTGTATTATACAACTTTCTTTTCATAGAGAACGTATAAAACAAAGTTGCATAACGCACAAAACTTGTTCTGTATGATTTGAGAATCTAAAATTAGATAAAACGTAAATAGAAAGCTAAAGAATAAAGATTTTACTTAAAATTAAGAGAAATACATTTTTCTAGATACTACGATCACAAGCGGTATGCTGCTAAGAAAACACAAAAGACTGTTGAAGCTGCTGAAAAGGTACTTAATATTTCTTAGAGTGAATGTGAATTGTTTTTAACTTAATGGCCTTAATTATTTCTAATGTTTAAATGCGGTTTCTAATTCAGAAATATCTTTCAAATTTAATTTTGCTTTAAATATGTGTATTTCCGGTATTTATTTTCTTCCCCAAACCTCCTTCCCAGCCTTCCCTGTCTCAGTAAATAGTGCCTTCTTTTATCCCTTTACTTGGGTTAAAAATGTTGGACTCATCCTAGACCCTTTGCTCGTAAACCATATCCATTCCCTCATCAGCATATCCTTGTAGCTTTTCCTATAGGGTGTAACCCGAATCTGGCCACCACTCATTAGTCTGGGCCCCCATCATCTCTGTTCACATGGACTGTAACAGTAGCCTCTTCCTGGGTCTCCTTCTACCCTTTTCCCCTGCAGTCTGTTCTTCACACAGCAGCCATAGTGATCCTTTTAAATAAAAAAGAAGTTATTTCTCTCTGTTCAAAATCTGGTTGCTTCCCATCTTACTTCATAGGCGCCTGGGTGGCGCGGTCTGTTAAGTGTCGGACTCTTGGTTTTGGCTCAGGTCATGGTATCAGGGTCGTGAGATTGAACTCCGTGTTGGGCTCCGTACTCAGCCTGGAGTCTGCTTGGGTTTCTCTCTCCCTCTCCTTCTGCTCTACCACCCTGCCCCTTCCCCTCTCTCTCAAATTAATAAATTTTAAAAAAACAACAACAAAACCAAAATAGTTCAAAGCCCTTCTCCTGCCCTGTATGGCCCTACATGATGTGTTCCCCTCCCGTCTAATCACCTGGACTCCTCTTGCTACACTCTTTCCAGCTACCCTGGGATCTTAGCTGTTCCTGCAGCAGTGACCCATGCTTCCTTCTCAGGGCGTTTGTGCTTGCTGCTCTTTCTATTAAGAATGTTCTTCCCTCAACATTTCCATGGTTTGATTCCTCCATGCTTTGGCATGGATACTAAAATGAGACTTTATCAGAGAGCCAGCCCTATCTTAACCACTCTTACTGAAAATAGTGCTACCCTCAATCCCTCCCTCTTTGCTTTATTTTTTTTCTTAAAAAACACCCCTCCCAACATATGTTTATCTGTCTTCCCTCATTCCTCTAGAATGTAGATTGTATGAAAGTAGAATCTTTTTTTTGTTCATTGCTTTGTCCCAGCCCCTAGAATATTGCCTGGAACATGGTAACATTAATATCTGTTAGGTGAGTGGCCTTCATGACTTGGCCCTCTATCTGCCTCTTCAACCTCATTTCTTGACATCTTAACTTGTGATGACTACTTTCTGGTCAAGCTGGCCTTTTCTTTTGCTTACAGTGCTCTTCCTATTTTTGCCTTGATAATTCTATTAACTGTTCAGGCTTCACCCCAAATCCTATTTCCTAAGAAATATCTTCTTTGACCATAGCAGTTATAAATTAGGTTCCCTTGTTATACTCTCACGGCATCCTTAGAAGCACTTAACATACGGTTATTTGAATAATTATGTGTTTCATATTCGTATCTTCTCCTAGACCCCCTGGTGGGGTGGGGGTGAGAACTTTGTCTTGTTCGCTTGTGTGTCTCAGCAGTATCTGATAAACAAATGATACTTTTTGTAATTTGTAGGTCTTGAGCAAATATTTGTATGCAGCAAATCTTTGACTTAAATTTTAATATTTAAGGCAGAAATCTTTTCTTCATTACTTTCGTGTGGGTATGGGGAGGTGTGTAGATAGCGTCATTTTGAGACATTTAAAAATGATTTCTTGCTCTATCGTTTACTTGGTGTTATTTTTAATTTATTATTATTATTTATTTATTTATTTTTGCAAGAGAGAGAGAATACATATGCTCCTGAGCACATGGCGGGTGGGGGGAAGAGGGACAGAGAGAGTGGGAGAGAGAATCAAGCAAGCTCCATGCTCAGTGCCGAGCCCGGTGCGGGGCTTGATCTCACCACCCTGAGATCATGACCTAAACCAAAATCAAGAGTCAGATCTTAACCAACTGAGCCACCTAGGCACCCCTTACTTGCTATTATTTAAATATGTCCTTAACAAATTATTTAAAAACTCTCTTCTTATAAATAGGCATTTAAGTCAGCAGAAAAGAAAACAAAGCAAACCTTAAAAGAAGTCCAAACAGTTACCTCTATTCAGAAAGCAAGAAAAGTATATTGGTAAGTGTTCTACCTTTTTTTTTTTTTTTTAAAGATTTTATTTGTTGATTTGACAGAGATAGAGACAGCCAGCGAGAGAGGGAACACAAGCAGGGGGAGCGGGAGAGGAAGAAGCAGACTCCCAGTGGAGGAGCCTGATGTGGGGCTCGATCCCAGGACTCTGGGATCACGCCCTGAGCCGGAGGCAGACGCTTAACGACTGAGCCACCTAGGCGCCCCAGTGTTCTACCTTTTAAAAATACAGTTTTTTGTTTTTATTAAAATTATACATGCGCATTGTTTAGAAAAATCAAGAAGTTCAACAAAGCTTGTTGCAAAAACCAGTAGCCCTGCTATAGAAACCATTTTTAGTTTTTTTTAGCTGATTACTTTTGGTATATCCCTCCCTTTCTCTTAGTAATATGCTGAAACTGCTGCTTCTTAATTTTTCTGTTTTATACTGTTAATGACTTCCCACTGTGTAAGATGAAGATTTTGTTCTTTCCACTTGTGCTCCATTACACACAGATACACCATTCAGCCTCCCAGTAAAGGTATAGCATAATTTGCCACGGTTGATATTCAGCATTAATATTATATTAATATTTTAATTGTAGTCACAGCTGAGTCATATAACATTATGTTTCTTTTCCTTCCTTGCTCAGCTTTTTGCCTTCCCTGAAGATAGTAATTGTCATTTCATTTACCTTCCCCTTCCGGGTGTGTTCAGACACATTGGGATTCGATCAGTATCATCTTGCAGAAGTCTCTCCTGAGCTTTTTGACCTACTGTGTTCTACATCAGTTACTCTTAACATCTTAATTTTTTTCTTTTATTCTTATCCTGGAAATTCTCTTCACCCCTCTCTGTGTTGGATTCTCTGTCCTGGATCTCATACTTCCTTTTTCTTGGTTGATGGAATATGCTGTAGAGGCTGCATGAGAAGGGGTGTATAAGATAGAAAGTTTTTGAGGTCCTCAGTATATTAAAAAATCATTTTTGCCCTTACACCTAATTGTGTGGCTGGGTAAAGAACTCTGGTTTGGAAATGTTTTCTTCAGACTTTTAAAGTCATTGTTCATTGTGTTAACTTTCAGATTTGATCTTCAAAAGTCTGATGTTATTTTGATAGTTAATACTTTATTGAAAATTTGTTTTTGCCTTTCTGTAAACTTGTAGATCTTTTTTCTCTCAGTTTTTCAAAATTTCACAGTGATGTAAGTTGGTGAAGATGTTTTAATCTATTATGCTGGATACTTTGTGAGTCTTTTTAATTTAGAAACTTTCAGTTCTGAGAAATTTTCTTGAAATATTTCTTAGCACTCTGGATTGTGTTTTTCTTTTTGGTTTGTCTTCTTTCTTTTTTTCTTTCCTTCTGGAAGTCTTACTTATTAAATATGGGACCCCTTGGATGGTCCTCCAGTTTTCTTGCATTTTCTGTTTTTCAGCTCTTTATCTTTTTGTTCTCTATTCTGAGAGATTTATCTTTCAGTTCTTCCCCTGAATTTTTAAATGTTTTATTCCTTCCTATCATGTTTTTATTTTAATCTATTTTTGGCTTTTTTTACTTTTTAAAACTTCCTGCTTCACTTTATTTATACTAAGAATAGTATTAATTTTATTTAAAGGTATTCTTTTCTTGCAGGTCTTCTTTAAGGTTTTTTGGTTTGGGGTTTTTGTTTTGTTTCGGGGTTTGTCTTCAGCTTTTGTTAAAGATTTTTGTTAATAGCTGGTAATCCTGAATTGTCTGTTCACATTATTGTCTGCTCATATTTTGTAGTAGAGTATTAAAATGCTCATTAGAAGTTCTCTCTGGGTGGTTGGCCTTATAAAATGATGTATGTGGGCCGTGTTGTGTGGAACTCTCAATTTCTTTAGCTTTTTGACTCTTCAGCTTGTCTCATTTTTCAGGAAAGATTTTTTTCCCCTGCTTGGAAAGTCAAGACCTGGCTGTCGTAATTTTGGAAGCCCCGTGGGAATAGATTGGGGAGGCTTAGTATCCAGTAATTCATACATTTACTTAATTGCCCTATTTTACATACATTATCTGTGCTTACAGCTGTGCCACTTTTCCCCAAATTCAGAGATATTCTTTGTACACTTTTTAGAGAATTAACTTCTGGCCTTTTGTCAGGATGTGGAAGGGGCAGCTTACTACCACGTTCACAGCTGGAAAGATCTAGGGAAGTAACTGCTTCTTGATCAGATTTTTGGCCAGTTTCCCATCTTAGACCCTATTTCTAGCAGTACTTCATACTGCTATTTTAAGCTTTTTATGGGTTATACAATGTAGAGGCTGCATGATTTGTTTCTTGGCTTTTTCCAGTGTCAGCCTCGATTTCAGCTTGAGTCCAATCGCTTGTTGACTGATTTTTCCATTTCTCAAAATCCTGTTGCATTTTTCTTCTCTCTTTCTCCTTTCTTTTCCTCACATCTCTGTTGATGAATAGGATAGACTTGTAATTTTCATTTCCCATAATGTTCTTCTTAGGTATTGGTCTCAAGGTAACATTACCTCAGAAAGCAGATTGGAAAGTGTTCCTTTATTTTTTTTAAGATTTTATTTATTTATTTGAGAGAGTGAGAGAGCGAGAGAACAAACAGTGGGGAGTGGCAGAGAGAGAGAGAGAGAGAGAGACGAAGACTTCCTGCTGAGCAGAGAGCTGGATGTGGGGCTCGATCCCAGGACCTGGACATCATGACCTGAGCCGAAAGCAGATGCTTAACTGACTGAGCCACCCAGGCACCCCTGGGAACTGTTTCTTCATCAGTTGTCCTTGGATGTTTGACAAAAATTCCACCTGTGAAGCTGAGTAGTCTTGAAGTTTTCTTTATGGGAAACTTTTTCACTACAGATTCAAATTCTGTAGTACTACTCAGATTGTCTAATTTTAGTTAGTAGTATTTTCCTAAGACTTTGTCTATTTCTAAAGTTTGGAATGTACTGGCATGAGGTTTTAATATTCCACTTAACTTTTTAACATCCCTGTGGTCTTTAATATCCTTCCCTTTTCATTTATAATAGCTGTCATTGTGCCTTCTCTTTTTCTTGATTAGTCTGACGAGAGGATTTTCAGTTGTATTAATATCTTTGAAGAACCAGTTTTGGGGCGCCTGGGTGGCTCAGTCGTTGAGCATCTGCCTTCAGCTCAGGGCGTGATCCCAAGGTCCTGGGATCAAGCCCCCCATTGGGCTTCCTGCTCCGCCGGGAGCCTGCTTCTTTCGCTCCCACCCCCCCTGCTTGTGTTCCCTCTTTCGCTGGCTGTGTCTCTCTCTGTTAAATAAATAAGATCTTTTAAAAAAAGAAAACAAAAACAAAGCCAGTTTTGACTTGATCTCTATAATATATGTGCTGTCTATTTTATTATTTTCTCTCAGCCTCTTTTCTTTTCTAATATGTATTTCAGGCAGTAAATTTCCCTCTAAGCCTGGCTTTATATCTAAAATGTTTTGCTATATTTTCATTATCTTTCACATGAAAATATGTTCTAATTTACATTGTCATTTCTTCACCCATGTGTTATTTAGAATTATGTTTATTAATTTCCAAACCTGTGGAGCTTTTTTGGTTCTCTTTTTGCCATTGATTTCTTTCTTTCTTTTTTTTTTTTTTTTAAAGATTTATTTATTTATTTATTTGACAGAGATAGAGACAGCGGCTAGAGAGGGAATACAAGCAGGGGGAGCGGGAGAGGAAGAAGCAGGCTTATAGCGGAGGAACCTGATGTGGGGCTTGACCCCATAACGCTGGGATCACGCCCTGAGCCGAAGGCAGACGCTTAACTGCTGTGCCACCCAGGCGCCCCTGATTTCTAACTTTATTTGCATAATGTTCAGAGATGGTATTCTGAATTATCTCAACCCTCTGACATTTGTTATTGAAACTTGCTTTATGGTCCAGCATATTTGTGGTCTACTTTATTTACAAATGTTTCATATGTAGTTGAAAAGAGTGTTCTGTAGTTGTTGAGTGCATTTCTCTAAATATCAGTTAGGGGGGCACCTGGGTGCCTCAGTCGTTAAGCGTCTGCCTTCGGCTCAGGTCATGATCCCAGGGTCCTGGGATCAAGCCCCACATTGGGCTCCCTGCTCTGCTGGGAGCCTGCTTCTTCCTCTCCCACTCCCCCTGCTTGTGTTCCCTCTCTCGCTTTATCTCTGTCAAATAAATAAAATCTTTAAAAATATATATATATCAATTAGGTCACATCCATTAATCATGTTCAAATCTTTGGCATCTTTACTAATTCTTTTTTTAATGATTGTTTTCTCAATTACTGAGAGTTAAGAATCACACAATTGTGCATTTGTTTGTTTCTCCTTTTCTGCTAGTTTTTTGCTTTATATATATATGAGGTGATAAAAATATAGAGCTGTTACCTTTCCAGTGAATTGAGCCTTTTATTAATTGTAATCAAATGTTCTTTTAACTTGTAACTTTTTTTCCCTTCTCTGTGAGATATTAAAATTAAGTCAACTTTATTTTGGTTAGTGTTTCCATCATTATATTTCAACCTTTCTATATCCTTATATTTTAAAGGAGTGTGTATATTATTTTCCAGTCTGACAGTCTGCATTTTATGTGGAGAACTGACTACATTTACATTTAATGCAATTTCTGATATATATGGGTTGAAATCTAACCATTTTACTGTTTGCTTTCTATTTGTCCCATTTGTTCTTTACTCTTTTTTATTGTCTTTTTGCCTCCTTTTAATTTTTTTCCTTTTAGTTATATGCTCCTTTACTAAGATGATTACAAAATACATCCTTATGTTTCTCATTTTCAATCCTTGGGGGTTTATGTCGTTTTAGAAACCTCTTTACCATCAATAGGGCAGCTGTTAAGTAAGTATAGTACATTCGTTCAGCAGTGAAGAAGACTTTTTTTTTAAAGACTATTTTTAAGTAATCTCTACACACAACATGGGGCTCAAACCCACAACTCCGAGATCATGAGTCATATGCTCCACCAATTGAGCCAGCCAGGTGTCCCAAGAAGACATTTTTAAGTGGGGGGGAAAAAAAAGCATTTTCAGAATAGTTTGTGTTGTGTCTAAAAGAAAAGGTTTGGAATAGGCATTTTATTTTAGCTTTTGTATGTATAAAGAAACTCCAGAGGGGGATACACAGAGAGCTAATAGCAATGGGTTCCTTTTTGGTCGTGGTAATAGGAACTGGAAAGGGATGCAGGATCTCTCACTGTACCTTTTTGTTTAATTTTAAAAATTTCTGCATTGTGTATATGTATTAATAAAAAATGAGATTAGAAAACAGGAATAAAATTGGGAGATATAAAGGAGTTTAGTTTAATGCCTGTGCTTAATCTGTCATTTTTCACGAGAAGTTTTATTTTAAACTTCTTGTAGATTGACTTGTATGACTATTGTAGATATGACTTGTAGATTAAGTCATAAGATTATCATCTTGGTAGTCAGGTGTAATATAGGAAATATTTCTGTTCATCTCTATTTTATGTCATTTTCTAAACGTCATACAAATATACACTCTACTTTTTATCATGATGGTATGTATTAATCATGAAAACCCAAATTATTTTGTCTCTAGAGAAAAGTTAAAATTTTATACTTCTAAAGGTAATTTTTACTCTATAAAAAAAGTATAAACAATAGCATATATGTAAACGTTCAGTTGAAGACAGAATGGAAAAACTTTTCTTTCTTACCAGTAGCCCCAAACCTAGCCAGTGCCCTATTAGAAGAAGGCTAAACCTAGGGACCATGTGATGTTTTATGCTTTTCCCTTGTGTAATTCATTATTGTGTTATCCTTGAGTTTAAGAAGGATTTGTATGAGAGCGAGATAAGGAGAGAACATACTTTTTTTTAAAACATAGAATTTGGGGCGCCTGGGTGGCTCAGTCGTTAAGCGTCTGCCTTCGGCTCAGGGCGTGATCCCAGCGTTGTAGGATCGAGCCCTACATCAGGCTCCTCGGCTGGAAGCCGGCTTCTTCCTCTTCCACTCCCCCTGCTTGTGTTCCCTCTCTCACTGGCTGTCTCTGTCTGTCAAATAAATAATAAAAATAATTTTAAAAAATAAACAATTTACTTCTAAAGAATATCCTAAGGCAATTTATATTATAAGATTTCAATAATTTCAATAAAGTTCAGTTTGATGCTTTAAGAAATTATACCATCAATTTGTCTTAACATATGAAGGTAGGATAGCTTCATTGGGTTTTATGTTTGTTTGCAAAAAGGATGTGAATTCAGGTGACTATAAAGGAAAAGAGTGTTAACTTTTTTTCTCTCAATTTGATAGGTTTGAGAAATTTCTGTGGTTCATTAGCTCAGAGAACTATCTAATTATAGGTGGACGAGATCAGCAACAGAACGAAATAATTGTGAAAAGATACTTGACAACAGGTAAGAATAAAATTTTAAAGAATTTTCTCCTAAGTAATTGGATCAGTTATCTCAGTATGAGATATACATTTTCATCTTACACTCCTTTGCTTGAGCGGCTTAATTGGTAGAAAGAGTTTCATCTTGGTGGCTTATGGTTTGTTGAATATGTGCTTTGACACTTAATTCTTATTTTAAGTGAATAGTCATAAAGTAGTAGTGCTGAGCTAATCTGTAGTATTGGACTTTTGATTCTTTGCTACATTAATAAAATAGCTTTCAGGGGCGCCTGGGTAGCGCAGTCGTTAAGCGTCTGCCTTCAGCTCAGGGCGTGATCCCAGCGTTGTAGGATCGAGCCCCACATCAGGCTCCTCCGCTGGGAGCCTGCTTCTTCCTCTCCCACTCCCCCTGCTTGTGTTCCCTCTCTCGCTGGCTGTCTCTATGTCAAATAAATAAATAAATAAAATCTTAAAAAAAAATAAAATAGCTTTCAGTCCTCCAAAGTCATTGTATGTCAAAATTTTAAAGGCTTAATTTTTTAGTGCTGAAGTTTGTAACTTTTTTTTCACATTTAGAAACAGGACTTAAGCCCTGTGGTGTAAGGCTTCTCATTTATTTTTGTTTGCTGATAACCACCATCTCACTGTGTTTGAACCCTCATTGTGAGTATCTGACATCAGTAGTCAGAGCCAATCTGATGTCCACTGAAGATCCCAAACCAGGAAAGGAAGCAGCTGGGATCAGGTTATTACATGGTGCTCAGGGCTTGGTCTCTTGTCTTCTGTAGCTCTGTTCATTGTGGGCTGAGCCTTTCTTGGAGCAGTATGAGTTTTTCTCTTCTTTGAGTTTCAGATCCCAGACAGACTGCCATGGCTAGCAGTGACTGTTCATTTTACCTTTTAGGAACCATACACTTTCCTTGTCCCTGAAAGAGGAGAGATCTCACTTCTGCACTTGTTCATTCAGTTATTCATTGGTATCACATACTTAGAATACAACTTGAAGCCCTCATTGTGGCTTAAAGCCTCCTAGCTGTTTCTCCAGCCTCATTTCTTACCGTTCTTCCCTTAGTCTGGCCTTCTGACTGCTCTTCATACATGTCAAACATCCATGGTCCTCAGGACCTTTACATTTCCTAGGGTGTCTCTGCTCCATGTATCTCTCACCTTCCAGCAGGCTAGCCTACATTGGCTTATATGGTAATTCAGCAAGTTTGAGAGAAAAAGAGGAAGCACACAAGGACTATTAAGGCCTCGGCTAAGAATTGGCACTTGGTCACAACTGCCACATTCTGCCAAGGCAGGTCATGGGGCAGGCCCGGATACGAGGGATGGGGAAGTGACTCCACCTCTTGAAGAGAGGCTTCGGGGTCACAGAGTAAAGAAGTGTGGGTTGCAAGGGAGAGAGGAGCTGCCCATTTTTGTAATCTACCATATTAGCATTGCTTTCCTATAAGTAAGCCTGTGGGAGCTCTCCTAGGTGTGGGAAATGGACTTTTCCTTTTATGCCTTCTTATACCCTTTGGATTTTGAACCCATTAAACCCATTTAAAAAAAAAAAAAAACAGGACTTAAAGTATTATTTCTCATTTGTTTTTAAGGGGACATTTATGTACATGCTGATCTTCATGGAGCTACTAGCTGTGTAATTAAGAATCCAACAGGTAATGTATTTCTCTTTATTATTCAGAACTTTAATTCCTTTCTTTAAAATATTTTTAGTATAACTATAAGACAAAAATTGTTAATAGAGATAAAGGACACTTTATAATGATAAAAGGGTCAGTTCATCAATAAGATACAACTATTTTATATATATATTTTTAAAGATTTTTTTTTATTATTTATTTGAATGTGCAGTTAGATAGCAGAACTCTGTTGTCTCATTAGTGGCTTCTTTAACCGAAGAAGGAACTTTTCACTGTGATAAAAATTACATCTATAGTCTATATCTGAAGCATTTATTGAATACCTTTGGAAGCTACATTTGCCGAGGGGAAAAAGGATTGTGAGGGCATGCTACATACAATTGCATAGCAACAAATTAAATGGCCTAGATGAGACAGGCTCATTCCTAGAAAGGCACAGACTACCAAAACTGACTCAAGGAGAAATAGAAAATCAAAATAAACCTATAACACGTAAAGAGATTGAAATAGTAGTAAAAAAAAAAAATTCCTGGGGCACCTGGGTGGCTCAGAGGGTTATGCATCTGCCTTCGGCTCAAGTCATGATCTTCAGGTCCTGGGATCAAGCCCCACATCAGGCTCCCAGCTCAGAAGGGAGTCTGTTTCTCCCTCTCCCTCTGCCTCTCCCCCTGCTCGTGCCCTCTGTCTGTCTGTCTGTCTCTCTCTCAAGTGAATAAATAAAAAAATCTTAAAAAAAAAAAAAAAAGAATTAAAAAAAAATTCTTAGGGGCACCTAGGTTGCTCAGTTGGTTAAGTGCCTGCATTCAGTGCAGGTCATTATTCCGGGGCCTGGGATCAAGCCCCACATCAGGCTCCCTGCTCAACGGGGAGCCTGCTTCTCCCTCTCCCTCTGCCTGCCACTCCCCCTGCTTGTGCTCTCTCTGTCTCTGTCAAATAAATGAATAAATCTTAAAACAACAACAACAACAACAACAAAACACCCAAAACAAAAAACATGCTCACAGAGAAAATTCTAGGCCCAGGTAGCTTCACTGGTGAATTCTACCAGACTTTTAAAGAGGATTGAACACAAATCCTTCACAAACTCTTCCAAAAAATAGAAGAGATGGAAAAACTTCCTAACTCATTCTATAAGGCCAGTATTACCCTAATAACAAAACCAAACAAAGATATCACAAGAATAGAAAACTACAGACCAATATTGCTTGTGAATAGACACAAAAATCCTCAACAAAATATTAGCCGAATCCAGCAGCATATTAAAAGCATTGTATACCATGACAAAGCGGGATTTATCCCAGGAGTGCAAGGTTGGTTTAATGTATGAAAATTAATCAATATAGTACAGTGTATTAATATAGTAAAGGACAAAAACCACATGATCATCTCAGTCGATGAAGAAAAAGCCTCTGGCAATAATCCAACACCCATTTGTGATAGAAACACTCAACAAACTAACACTAGAAGGAACTTCCTCAACTTGGTAATGAACATTTATGAAAAACCCACAGCTAACATCAGACTTAATGGTGAAAGACTGGAAACTTTTCCCTTAAGTTTGGGAACAAGATAAGAATGTCTGTTCTTGTCATTTCTATTCAACCTTGTATGGAAGTTCTAAGTATGCCGTTAGGTAATAAAAAGAAATAAAAAATATCCACATTGGTAAAGAACAAGTAAAACTATTTCCATTTGCAGATGGCATGATCTTATATATTTAAAACCTCAAGGAATCCACCAAAAATTGTTAGTTAGTAAACAAGTTTAGAATGTTTGAGATACATAGTCATTATATATAAATCAGTTTTATTTCTTTTCTTTTAAATTTATTTATTTGAGAGAGTGTGTGCATACATGAGTGGGGGGAAGGGCAGAATGAGAGAATCTTCAAGCAGACNNCCTGCTGAGCATGGAGCCCGACTCAGGGCTCCATCTCACAATCTGAGATCATGATCTGAGCCAGAACCAAGAATCAGATGTTTAACCAACTGAGCCACATAGGTGCCCCCAAGTCAGTTGTATTTCTGTATATTCGCAGTGAATAGTACTAAAGTAAACTAATAAAACATTCATTTATAATAGCATAAAAAGAATAAAATACTTACGAATAAATTTATCAAAAAGAAATGCAAGACAGGGGCGTCTGGGTGGCTTAGTTGTTGGGCGTCTGCCTTCGGCTCAGGGCATGGTCCCAGCGTTCTGGGATTGAGCCCCGCATTGGGCTCCTCTGCTGGGAGCCTGCATCTTCCTCTCCCACTCTCCCTGCTTGTGTTCCCTCTCTCTCTGGCTGTCTCTCTCTCTGTCAAATAAATGAATAAAATCTTTAAAGAAAAAAAAAAAAAGAATTGCAAGACAAACACCCCAAACTAAAACATCATTGAAAGAAATTAAAGAAGACTTAAATAAATGGGAAGACTTCTAGTGTAAGGATTGGAAGTCTTAATGTTCTGATGGCAGTACTTCCCATATTAATCTGTAGATTTGATATAATCCCTTTCAGAATTCCAGCTGCCTTTTTTTTTTTTTTTGCAGAGATGAATAAGTTGATCCTAAAACTCACACAGAAATGCAAAGGACCCAGGTCAACCAAATCATTTTTAAAAATGAACAAAATTGGAGGACTGACACTTCTGATTTCAAAACCTCCTACAAAGCAACAGTAATAAAGACAGTGAGGTATTGGTATGAGGATGGACAAGTAGATCAGTGAAGAGAATTGAGATTCCTCATTTATAGTCTGTTGACTTTGAACAAATGTATGAAAGCCATTCAGTGGGGTAGAATAATGTTTTCACTGGTGTTTGGACTACTAATACCCACGTACAGAAGAATAAAAGTTAGACCCCTGCTTCACACCATTTATAAAAATTAACTCAAATACTTAACCTTTACTTATAAGCTAAGACTATAAAACTGTTAGAAGAAAATAAGGCATAAATCTCATAATGAATCAGGAAGTCATTTCTTAGATAAGACATCAAAAGCATAAGCAACAAAGAAAAACAGGTAAATTGGACTTAAAAGTATTAATTCAAGGTTGCTATCAAGACACTGAAAAGATAACCCACAGAATGAGAGAAAATATTGGCAAATCATTTATCCAATAAGGAACCAGTATCCAAAGAACTCTGAAGTCTCAACAATAGAAAGGAAAAAAAACAATTTAAAAACGACAAAAGGGCCAAATAGTTATTTTTCCAAAGATTTAAGAATGGCTAACAGGCACATGATAAGATCCTCAGCATCATTCATCGTTATGGAAATGCAAATAAAAATCACAATGAGATACCACTTAACACCCAGTAGAATTGTTACAATGAAAAAAATAAATAAAACAAGTGTTGGTGAGGATGTAGAGACTGGAACGCTTATATGCTGCTGGTGGGAATTGAAAAGGACGCAGCTACTGTGAAATAGAGTTTGGCAGTTCCTCAGAAAGTTGAACGTAGAATTTACCATGTGACCTAGCAGTTCCACTCCTAGTTCTGTAGACAGACATGACCACACTAAACTTCTTTGCAGATATACTTAGCAGCATTATTTATAATAGCCAAGAAATGGAAACAACCCACGTGTTCATCAGTTGATGAGTAAGGAAGATGTGTTATATCGATATAATGGAATATTATTCAGTCTTAGAGGAGGTACTTGTAATTGCTCTAAAAGGGATGAACCTTGAACACATGATGGTAAGTTAAAGAAGGCAGACACGTTTGAGTCCATTGATACGAAATTCCAAAATAGGCAAATCCATAGAGACAGAGTATATTTGTGGTTGTCAGGGCCTGGGAAAGTGGAGAATGACTATTAATGGGCATAGGATTTCCTTGAGGATGATGAAAATGTAGTGGAATTAGTGGTAATGGTTATATAGGTTTATGAATATACTAAAAACCACTGGATTATATACTTTAGAAGGGTGAATTTTATGGTATGTGAACTATATCACAAAGCATACTTGGCATCCAGCTGTAGGGATATATTACTAATATGCTTCTCATTTTGACGATGTAGGTGATCTCTAGTAATTCTGGAAGTCTTAAAACTTTGAATAGACTTTTCTAAATTATTCTATCTGGAATGAAGTTAGAGTTACTAATATAAGTGAGAGGGCATTTCTTCTCTGATTTACTTAGACCATTTAAAAGCCTGCTTTGTAAATATATTTTTGTTGTTGTTTATGTTTATCTTACTTTAATGCCAGTATAGTTAATATACAGTGTTACATAAGTTTCAGGTGTACAATTAGTGATTCAACAATTGTGTATTATTCAGTGTTCATTAAGATAAGTGTACTCTTAATCCTCTTCACCTATTTCACCCATCCCTCCACCCAACTCCCCTCTGGTAATCATGTTTGTTCTCTATAGTTAAGAGTCTGTTTTTTGGTTTGTCTCTTTTCTTTTTTTCCCCTTTGTTTTGTTTCTTAAATTCCAATATGAGTGAAATCATATGGTATTTGTCTTTCTCTTGACTGGCTTATTTTGCTTAGCATTATACCCTCTAGGTCCATCCATGTTGTTGCAGATGGCAAGATTTCATTCTTTTTCATGGCTGAGTAATATTCCATTGTGTATATATACATGACATCTTCTTTACCCATTCATCTACTGATGGAACTTGGGCTGTTCCTATAATTTTACTATTGTAAATAATGCTGCAAGAAACATGGGGTGCATAT
Organism: Ursus maritimus; assembly: GCF_017311325.1. NCBI lineage: Eukaryota > Metazoa > Chordata > Mammalia > Carnivora > Ursidae > Ursus > Ursus maritimus. The sequence goes on along the minus strand of NW_024426230.1, from coordinate 23,636,539 downwards.
ATTCTTCCGAATTAGTGTTTTTGTATCCTTTGGGTAAATACCAGTAGTGTGATTATGGATCATAGAGTAGTTCTATTTTTAGTTTTTTGTGGGACCTCCATACTGTTTTCCACAGTGGCTGCCCCAGTTTGCATTCCCACCAACAATGCACAAGGGTTCCTTTTTCTCCACATCCTCGCCAACACTTGTTGTTTCTTGTGTTTTTTATTTTAGCCATTCTGACAGGTGTGAGGTGATAATTCATTATGGTTTTGATTTGCATTTCCCTGATGGTGAGTGATGTTGTAAATACATTGTTAATAAAAAATAGTAACTTTATATAATATTGAAATTAAAATGTGGTATCATTATATAAGATGTTGGAGGATCAGATCTGTCATGCTGCATGTAATTTTCACATCTTGCTGTGTAGAAAGTCTGTACTTGAGTACTGAAGCATTGCAGTGTTGTTATTACAGGAGAACCCATTCCCCCTCGGACCTTGACTGAAGCAGGCACAATGGCACTTTGCTACAGTGCTGCTTGGGATGCACGAGTTATCACTAGTGCTTGGTGGGTGTACCATCATCAGGTAATAAGGGCTGTGGTCCTTTTTCTTAATTTCTTAAGAGCTGTTGCACTGGAGCATCTGGGTGGCTTAGTAGGTTAAGCGACTTTTGATCTCAACTCAGGTCTTGATCTCAGGGTTGTGGGGTCAGGCCCCGCGTTGGGCTTCCAAAAAATAAAAAAAGAGCTATTGTGTACCAAATTTTGAGGGTATAGAAGCGAACAAGACAAAGTGCCTATTTTGATTGAGCTGACATTTTGATGGTGGAGAAAAATACATACATAATATCTGGTAACAAGTGGTGTAAAAATTTCTTTAAAGCAGAGTAGGCAGTAGAGAGTGAGAAGGGCTACCATTTTGCATGAAGTGTCAGGGAAGGCCTTTCTAGGAGCATAAGGTATGAGCAGACACCTAAATGAAGGGAGTGAATGATTCATGCAGTTACACAAGATGACGAATGTTCCAGTTATGACTGGCATACTGACCTAGAAGATCTGTTTCCTCTTCATCTTTGTTGGAATTTTCTGATCTCTCTTTTGGCCCTTCCTGAAAAATAGCTATATCCGGTGGTTTTTTATTCACTTGGTTTTAGTAATTGTCCTTCTTAAATGCTTTTTTACTTGATGATACTTCACTCCATATTTGACTTCACATCACTATTTCACATTTTCAATAATTACTGTTGATAATGATGTACTTTTACAAGGTCCTAAAGCTATGCAGCAAGATAAAGAATTCAATACTATTATCCTCCCTTAGTTTAATTTCACATCTGTTTATATTCATTATTTTCTGCTGTGCTGTGATACTGTGTTTTCAGGAGATTAATATTACTTCTGTGATTATATTTTCTGCCTCAGTAGTGTTATAAAAGTGGTTTTAATTGTTTTATTGAATTGGTTTTTTTTAAGGGTGAAATTAGTGTGCTTTTAATCCCTCCAGTATCTATGACAAAGATACTCTTACATTTGGGGGTTTCACAGATAATATAAAATTTTATTTTATGTATTTTTAAAGATTTTTATTTATTTATTTGACAGAGACAGAGAGCGAGAGCAAGTATGAGCAAGGGGAGGGGCAAAGGGAGAGGGAGAAGCGGGCTCTTTGCTCAGCAAGGAGCCTGATGTGGGACTCGATCCCAGGACTCTAGGATCATGACCAGAGCTGAAGGCAGACAGTTAACCAACTGAGCCACCAGGTGCCCCAATAATATAAAATTTTAAAATATTGTGCAATTTTCTTCTTATTTTGCCAAATTAGAATATATTTTTAAAAATCTACGATCATCTTTTCCTAAAATGAAAGGTTATTTTACTACGCCAAAAACAGTACCTCAGGAAAGGATTTTATTTAATAAATACAGTTTTAGTAAATACAGCTTTATGATGTAAGCTTATTAAACTGTGCTTATTTTTCTCCTAATATCTCAAATCAGAGGAAACATTTGGACAAGTTCTGGCTCTAATCTGTGGCATTTGAAAATTATTGGTGTAGTGTATCCTTCATTATTTCTTTTCTTTGTTACTGACAAAGGTATATGTGTCTTCGAAGAGACACTTCAGCATTGAGAATTTTTACTAAATTATAAACTTTTTAGGAGACAGTGCTGTTTACTTGAATATGACCTTATTGAGTGAAAATTTTAAAATGTATTTCTTAAGACAGCAGTATAATGTGGTGTTGTGTTCCTCAGGTGTCTAAAACAGCACCAACTGGAGAATATTTGACAACAGGAAGCTTCATGATCAGAGGTAATGACTTGTCGGTGGATTATGGAGACAGGTTTGAGGACCATTGCTAATAATATTTTCAAAACAGAAACTATTCTGATTTCATATATGAAATCTGTTATGAAATAAGGAATATTTTGTGCTGCTATGGCAAATTTAGCATTTGTCGTGTCATCTCCATTTGTAGTTTTCTTGATGAGAATGTGCTGTCACATTAAGTTATAAGAGTAAGAATGTATAGCATGACCTTTTTTCTAAAAATTGATTATTCAGGGCTTGACTAACTGAAAGATGAGAGCAAGTATTCGTATTTTTTCTTTCTTAATTCCTGTTCCTATACAGAATGCCAAATTCTGTGAATGGGAAATGTTCCTTCATAACAGAAAAAAGACAAATGTCACCACCAGTGTCAGACAATTTGCAGGCATAAATGGAAAAAAAGGATTTTTAACATTTATGTTTATTGTCTTTTATAGGAAAAAAGAATTTCCTTCCTCCCTCATATCTAATGATGGGGTTTAGTTTCCTCTTTAAGGTATTCTTCAGCTTCCTTGTTCTTTTTTTTTCTGATTTTCATGAGTCTTACCTAAAGTTCTGTCAGTGAAAAAGAACTATTTCCATAGGTAGATGAGTCTTGCGTTTGGAGACATCGGGGTGAACGAAAAGTCAGAGTGCAGGATGAAGACATGGAAACACTGGCAAGTTGCACAAGTGAACTCATATCAGAAGAAATGGATCAACTAGGTAGTTTACAGATTTTAATAAAGTAGCTTAGAGTGTTTCCTACCGTCTAGTTTATCTTCTGAATTCTTAGAGGATCGTATCCACTTTGGGATAATTGAAATTTCAGAACAACACTTGCTATTGAGTTTTACTGAATTTTGTTTTTGGAAGTGTTAAATATACTTTCTCTAGTGAATTATGAAGTATTTAATTGGCTCTGTAACTAATATACTATATAAACATATATAGTAAAACTTTAGTGTTTAATGGGTCAAATGTAAATATGTTCAGCAGAGATAGACTCAGATATTTACAAATGAGCATTTACTTCTGGATTTAAGAATTAGAGGTGATACAAAGTTGAGTTTATATCAAGTGTAATTTCAAACATGAGAATTCGGCTTGATCTAATAATACACTTGCTTCAAGTGGAAAGCAACTGTGGTTGCTGGAATAAATTTACGCACCTACCTAAAAGAACTAGAGAAAGTATACCCTTTATATTGTTTTTACAGTTATTCTCCTAGGGTCATTCCTTTTTAGAACTAGTATTGCATTGTTTCATTTATGACTGCTGTTGCATTACAAGATTTTTAAAAAAATTTTCACCATGTTCCCGACACTGTACAAAGTTCTCTGTTTACATTATTTTTAATGGAATTCTCACAGCCATCTTTGTCAGATGGTGATGGCATCTCCTTTTACAGGGGAGGCAGCTAAGAAGTATTATTACTGCTAAGCAGTGTTTCTCTTGCAAGAGTGTGAATCCCTTCTGTGTGCCAGTTATATTACATGTATTATCTCGTTTCACTTCTCATGTGCAAGTTACAGTAACAGCAGCAGAATTTATGGAATTACTTCTCTTGTCCTCCTTTTTGGAAATACCTAACCAAGACAAGTTCAAGTTTTCATTGTAGAAATGGTTGCAATGTCTAAGAAATTTATAAAGTATCTTGGAGAGCATTTATTCCAACCAGTTCATGTTACAAAAGTATCCTTTTGTCTTAGTGCCCTTTGGGGGTAATCAGGCTTTTTTTGGTGATCTTTTAGAGAAACGGAGTCAACAGAATGCTTTTTTGAAGTTTTCGAGGTAATCGTCTAGCTTTGTTCTGGTAGGTATCGCTCTGACTTTCCTTACGCTAATTCTGCAGATGGAGGGGACAGTAGCAGTGAAGGAGATAAAGAGGAATCACATGCAACCCCTGTGGAAGTGGAACTCATGACTCAGGCTGACCAGGAGGATATCACTATTCAGAGTGGTGGGGATGAGCTAAATGATGAGCTGGTTCAGGAAGAAAGCTCTGAAGATGAAGGAGAATCTGAGGATGCAGTAAAAGACCAGGAACCTGTTGGTGAAATGAAGGATGAAGGGGAAGAGATATTAAGTTATCCTGATACTACCATTGACTTGTCCCACCTTCAACCCCAAAGGTAATTAAAAACTATTATTTTATAGCTAGCAATGATGGAAGAGTTAATCCTTCTGAAATAATACCAAGGTTGACTTTAGAAGTTTTACCCTCCATTGTCCTGTAGTCTTACTATCTTTTCACTATTTGATTGGGGGGTAGATTTCTCTAAAGAAATTTCCAGGACCCAGGGTAGAAAAATACAGTAAACATAAAAGTGGCCAAAGTAGGTCAAAATAGAAACACGTATATGAGTATAAATGCCAATAATGTAAGAGAGGCAATTCCATAAAAAATTTTAAGCGTTTTAATCTTTAAAGTCTTCCTGATCACCACATAAACAATATCATAGTTTTAAAAGTGTTATCACTAGAATAGTTAAGAACAGCTTAGCAGTCAGGCCAGAATTGAGTCTTGGGGTATGTCCTTGGGCAAGTTACTCTGTGTCTGAGCTTCAGTTTCTTTCTCTGTGAAAATGGAATATTACCCCCCCTTTATAGGGTTTTGGTGAAGATTATACGTATATAAAGCATCTAGCAGTGCCTGGCACATAGTAAGTGTTCAATTTATATCCGCTATTTAAGAATATATTTAAAAGTGTGAGGTGAGCAATATGATTTTTAAAAATTTTATCAGCATGTGAAAATTTGTAGATTGCCAGTACTTAAGGGTATGATAACGGGAATGTTTGTGGACTTTGTAAATGAATGCCTTTTACAGGCTAGTGGATGCCTCTTTCTGTTTATTTTCATAGGTCCCTCCAGAAATTGGCTTCAAAAGAGGAATCTTCTAATACGGTAAGCTATTTTCAAAGTTTTGTGAAGAACATCATGTCTTTCTCATGAATCATTTTCTACTTTTAATTTTACTTTCTGGAAAATTAATAGTAGTGATGTTATTGTTTGTATTTGCTTGTGTTTTTGTTTTTTTTTTTAATTTTAATAGAGTGACAGTAAATTACAGAGCCGGAGACATTTGTCAGCCAAGGAAAGAAGGTAAACATATTTGTGTTATCTAACTGGAAAGCATGTAAATATTTTTTGGTTACTGATAATTCAGTTGTGACAGATGACTTGGAGGTTCTAAAGACCTCCCTTATTAAAATTACCAAGATTCAGCATAAACCTTGTTTAGTTCTTAATATTCAGCTCTAATAGGTTTTTCTGTTTTAGGCCCCTAATCTGTCACTACAGTCGGTGAGATAGGTCAAGTAACATGAGACAGACCCTTTGTTATGTAAATATATGCATTAAATAGGCTGGTTCTAGGATAATATTGACAGGAATAAACAAGAGTACTTGAAAATAGGAAAGTTTCGTTTAATAGACTTTTTTTTTTTTTTTTTTTAACATAGAAGGTCTCGGGAGGCAGACAGGCAGGAGGAAAGGGACAGCTGAGACAATCACTATCGGGTAAAAAAGGCTATAAAGCTAGTTAAGCAGTCCAGGAAGAGACTGTAGAGTGGAATGGATAATAAACCCTTGTGTTTGAGAAAGATAATCATTAAACAGCTTCAACACACTTGCTGAGGACACAGCACTATGCTTAATACTGAGTATACAAAGAGGTAAAATATAATAAAGCTTGTGCCTTTAAGGCGTTTTTAAGTCCTGGATTCAGGAAAAGAGCCATACGGTAGGGATACACTAGTTCAGGAGCCAGAAACTGCTGTGAGTCCAGATATTTTGAGAATACCATCAGAAGTGTACCTTGAAGATATATCAGGCCATAGGTAAATGGAAGATAAGAAGGTCAAAGATTCCAAGGAGAATTAGCATTAACAAAGCAGGGCAGCGATTTGGAAGCAATATGCATAGTGCTTTGGGGAATTGATAAGTAGACTGAGGTGAAAGGGGCAAAAAGTTCATGTTTGTGAACTGGTAGATGATAAGATGGGCAAAGTGAACTTGGATCAAAAGTGGAGAACTGATTAGAATGATAAGCTAGCTATTTTTGTACCTCATCCCGAAAGTGATATGAGGAACATTTTGGAAGATTTTAAATGGGAACGTGAGATAGGTAAACACTTAAGATTAATCTAGAAGTTCATGTAGAACAGTTTATGGGGGAAATACTGAAAAAAGGTCTCGGTAGGAAGTGATGAGGACCAGGGCTAGTGTGGTGGCACTGGGAATAGAAGAGATTGCACATAGAAAATGTCATAAAGGGTTTCTCCTTCCTCCTTAATCTGTATATCTTTATCTGTGTATTTATTCAGCTAACCTGTCAACATATTTTATTGAATACTAAAATCTGCCAAGGCCATGCTGATACAGACTACAAATCCTAGTGCCTGGCCATCAAGGTGTGGAGGCTACTGAGTAAGGATAAGTCAAGGGTGACAGTGTGTGGCCTGGATGACAGAAAGAATAAATCCATGAGAGAAAAGTTTTTAGCTTTTTCCTATATGCTGTATTTTCCCTACTTTTATACTATAGCCTGGTGGTTATGAAGTTAAGCAGAAGCCATGATCTTTTATATATTATACGTGTTCCCCTTCCTGTATTTTGGGACACTAAGAATCAGATGTTCCCATTTCATTTCTATTTAGGGAAATGAAGAAGAAAAAGCTTCCAAGTGACTCAGGGGATTTAGAAGTGATAGAGGTAAAGGACAAAGAAAAAGAAAATACTTTACACATTGAAACTCATCAGAACACAAGCAAAAATGTCCCAGCTGTGCAGCCAATGAAACGAGGACAGAAGGTAATAAAGCTTTGGGGTGAACTGTTAAAGTTAGTACTCTGTGGTTCACAAATGAAGTTGTGAGGTTCTTTTTTTTTAAGATTTTACTTTTATTTATTTGAGAGAGAGAGACAGTGACAGAGATAGCAAATGAGAGCACAAGCTGGGAGGAGAGGGAAAAGCAGCCTCCTGCTGAGCAGGGAGCTCGATGTGGGGCTCTGTCCCAGGACTCTGGGATCATGACCTGAGCCAAAGGCAGGTGCCCAACCGACTGAGCCACCCAGGCGCCCTGGTTCTTCTTAATTTTTTAAAGTTTAAGTGAAGATGTAGGCAAAGAAAATAATCCTATGTGGCTTCCTTTGACTGAAAGTTAGTTAGGCTCTAGGGAACGTAGAGATCACCGTTCTGTGTCCCTTTCAGATCATCTAGATAGACGCTCTCATTGTATGTAGAGGGGAAATCAGAAGTATAGACTTTTAGAAGTCTCAGTTATCAACCTTTTCTTTTATAGTTCGGAGTTCTTTGTGTCCCGCTTAAAGAAATCTTCAAAAATTTATAAATTTTTTATTTGGGCCCCAGCGAAGATTAATAAGGACAAAAATCTAGGAGAGGCCTAGAGGTGTATGGTTTAAAAAATTACTAGGTAATTTGGATGTGTAGCCCACATAAAAGAATCACCAGTTTAGTTGAGAAAATTCAGTCTTAAGAGCCTTTGTCCAGCGTAGCTTTTGCTGCCTTGGCTCCTGTTCTTCCTCTCTCTGTGGATCCTGTCTCCAACCGAGTGCAAGGACTTGCTACTACTCCGCTGTCGTGTCTTTATCTTACAATCCTGCTTTTCTTGTATTCCCTGTAAAATTTACTTCTTTTAAGACATTCAAGTTGTACTCTACTTGTCCCCCATAGTTCTTGATAAAGCTGAAAGAAGTCTTTCTCTGAATCACCTTAGAAATAATGTTTGCATTTAGAATATGTTGCATGACGTGTCGTCGTCTTCTACCAGATGGTAAACTCTTTGAGGGTGAGGAGTATGGTTTATCCATCATTTTAGCCTCTCTACTGCTTATTATAATGGTATCTTCTCAGCATTTTTGACAGAATAAGAGCACCTTTTCTTTACAAACATTTGGCATTTTTTTAACTGCTGAATTTTTCCAACTAAAGTCTTTTGATTTTGTAGAGTAAAATGAAAAAAATGAAAGAAAAATACAAAGACCAAGATGAAGAAGAACGTGAACTCATCATGAAGTTGCTGGGGGTAAGTACCATCCAAAACCATGTTCTTCTTTGTTTTTGTTTTGTTTTTAGATTTCATTTGAGAGAGAGAGAATGTGCATGCAAGCCAGGGGAGCAGCAGGCAGAGGCAGAGGCAGAGGGAGAAGCAGACTTCCCACCGAGCAGGGACCCCAGTGCGGGGCTGGATCCTAGGACCCTGGGATCGTGATCTGAGCCGAAGGCAGACGCTTAACTGACTGAGCCGCCCAGTGGCCCTCTTCTTTTGCTTTTTAAGGGGCATTCAGACCGCTGCCTATCCTATGCTGGGATTCAGTACAAACAATATTGAACATACAACATTTTTTTTTTAAGATTTTTTTTCGGGGGGGGAGCATGCACAAGCAGGGGGAACAGCAGGCAGAGGGAGACGCAGGCTCCCTGCTGAGCAAGGAGCCCGATGCAGGACTTGATCCCAGGACCCTCGGATCATGACCTGAGCTGAAGGCACACACTTAACTGACTGAGCCACCCAGCCCCACCCCCTTTTTAAAAGATTATTTATTTGTCAGAGAGAGAGAGAGGACATTATTTTACCTCTATGAATTAAAGTCTGCAGGTTCAAACAAAGAAGAAAAGGGGAAGAAGGGGAAGAAAGGAAAAACAAAGGATGAACCTGTGAAGAAACAGCCCCAGAAACCTAGAGGTGGACCAAGGGCTTCAGACAGCATCAAGAAAGAAACTCCCTCCCTTGAGGCTGTAAGTCCGGAGTTACAGGACTTGGCTGCAAATGACCCGCATGACGACAAGGTAGGGCTACCACTCCTGCGTGTGTGCGCTTTCGCTTCAAGACGGTCACCAGCCACCTCGGGGCTCCCGAGACACGAGGTTCACATAAGTGCTAAAACCAGGACAAGTGGTAACCTTATTCTTAATGAAAGTCCTCTTAGAAATACAACCTAAAGGACTAAATTTCCAGGATGTAAGTGTAAAAATGGTCGTGTTCATATAAGTTTTTTACAAGCCTTTAGAAAATAATTTTATGGAGAGGCTTTATCTGATTCTAGTGGGAGCTCAGTTACAATAAGACAAATAATTCGGATTGTCTTGAAGATGAGCAGAAAGTAAATTTGCGCTTCTCTAGATTTTTCTGTAGGAATATATGCTGTGTTATCTTACATAATGTCCACTGCCTGTACAGCTCAAGTGCCAAGTAAGTGCCCTAGTTGAAAAACCAGCGAGAAGTGAAATTTATCCAGTTAAGATGGTTGCCTAATTATTCTGTCAACTGAAAACAAGCCCAGCTTTAAGTATATCTTCTTGAAATCCTGAGCAAAGGATTGACTACTTTATAAAATTGGAAAAAATTTGGCTTTGCTGGTATTTGTATTTATAGCAGTTAAAGCTTTGGCTAGAATCGTCCGTTCTATTCAGTGTGGATAATGCTTACAGGGATTCCAGAACAATGTTACTGTTTTATAATGTGACAATTCATTTTGATCCTCAAATTTTTACACTATTCTCATATCTGTAATTTATTCTGTAAACCAGAGACTCATAAATATTGAGGTGTTATGAATTATACATAAAAAAACCTATTTGGAGATAATCTAAGAAGAGCAAACAAAAGTAAGCTTACCTTAATATATGAAAAATTTATCCTAGAACTGTTGAACGGAGACTAAAAAATAAAAGTTCTGTTCACCAGGATTCTCCATTTTCCTTTGGCAAACATATCAAATTTAGTTGTCATTTTAAATTGTCATTTTACGTTTAATTTCACTATTTTAGCATGCACTCCATGTGAAAGTGTTTTTTTTTTTTTAACTTCAGAGAACAGTGCTTTTTCTCTTTGACACTGCTCTCTCAAATAGATGCACAAATCCGTTTTGGGACACCGCAGAACACAGTCTTGGGGTCCATAACCTGTAGTTAAGATGTGATAGTCTTGTTATATTATTGGGTTTTTTTTCTCCTCATAGTTTTTTAATCATGTGGAATTTCAACTTAAGTTATAGCTGACTTTTATAATTTTGTTTGGAGCAGGAAGAACAAGACCTGGACCAGCAGGGTAATGAGGTATGACTTTGTGTTGGGGTCCCTACTGTGACACTCTGACTACAGTCTAGTTCCCAGAATATTTGATATACAGTTTCTAACTAATTACAACTTCTAAGGCTAAGACAAGATTATAGGCTCTGGAGTCCAACATTCTGGGTTTGAATCCCAACTTTGCTATATATAACTGCGACCTTGAAGCATTATTTTTTGTGCTTCTGTTTCCTCATCTGAAGAGTGGGGACGATTGGTCCCTACCAGGAGAGTAGTGTTTGGAGAATACCCATAAAGCGTTTAGAAAAGTCCATGGCATGAAGTAAAAACTACTTCAGCACCAAGCATCTTGTCCAAGTTTTATTCGTGTTGCTAAATAAATATGGCTAATCTCGTAGGCAGCCCACCAAGAGCAACTCTAAGAAGCCTGTGAGATTTTTCCTTAAGAACAGGCAGAATGCCCCAGGTGGGCCAGGGTGGGAGAGGGGAGTGCCGCTAGAAAATCCCCCTGGTCGAGAAGTGCTGGTCTAGCCAAAGTATCACTCCCATTTCCAGGCAATGAATTTAAATCGATTTGTGGTCATTTTTATACATCACTTTAATCCACAGTAGTTTTCTGCAACAAATAACATCCAACAAGTTTTTTATTCCTTAAATGTATTTACAAGTATTATTTTTGAAAATCATTGTTTTCATTGCTCATTATGTTATACAGAGATTTTAGTAGTAAAGAATATAAACGCCATTGGTCTTAAACTCTTTGGAGCTAGAAACAGAAAGCAGAGCTTAAGACTATAGGTCTATCAGAAAAAGATAAAAATATGTTGAGTATTAAGACTTTTCTTTTTTAGGACTGGTAAGAATTTTATAATTGTTTTTGTTCTCCCTTTTTAGGAAAATCTCTTTGACTCTTTGACTGGGCAGCCGCATCCTGAAGATGTATTACTGTTTGCCATTCCAATATGTGCCCCTTACACCACCATGACAAACTATAAGTAAGTCATCTGTAGTTTACTCAAAACCACTGACACATAGTGACTTGTGAATGGTTTTGTAATCTCTGTTCAGTAACACACGCAATTCCTTTTTAAAGATACAAAGTGAAACTTACTCCTGGAGTTCAGAAAAAGGGAAAAGGTATTTAAAAAATTTTTTTGAATTATGATTTTGAACGTTTCTTCCCCGAACAGAAGTAGATTCTTCTATTTTCTATTTACAGCTGCAAAAACAGCCTTGAATAGTTTCATGCATTCCAAAGAAGCAACAGCAAGAGAAAAAGACTTATTTCGCAGTGTAAAGGTAAAGTATTCCTCCTGAAGTCTGGAGCTCGGTGGTACAGTTAAAAATGTTAGCAGTTTCTACTTTCAGTTCTTTATTCATAGTAGATGCAGGCTGCAGCTGTTGTTTTGGTAGCTAATGCTGTCGTCTTACTAGAAGCAGTGCAACATAAGTAAAATCATTTCCACAGAATATTTTGGAAATGTCTGTCTTTTGACAGCAGAGGACACATAACTGTCATAAACATGACCACCACATAGAATGTGAAGATATTCAGCAATTCTCTTTTTTTAGGACACGGATTTATCAAGAAACATTCCTGGCAAAGTCAAAGTGTCTGCACCCAATCTTCTGAATGTAAAAAGGAAATAGCTGAAATGAAATCCTAAAATATTTGAGAAGAGCCAATTTTATAGCCTTTTGGAAGTTCAAAGATGAAAACACCATGTAACAAGACTTCCGCATTTAAAAATGAACTAAACATTGCCTTGCTATATTCGCCAAAAGGACTTTTTTTTTTCTTCCAGTTTTTTAGAGAGGAAACACACACTACGGTAGGATTTCCTAAAATATTTGTGGACAGTTAAATGCTAACTGTATACATCTGTAGTTTTTCTCCTACATTTTCTCGAAATTTGGGAGGTTAATACTAAGAAGTTTTCATTTCATGTTGTACAGAAGTCGAACGGTGAAGTGGCTCAGCTGCTTAGACTGCTGACTTGGTCATCCACCCTTAGAACATCTAGTGTATCTACTGCAGGCCGGTCACAGTTGTTTTCTGGTGGTGTGGTGGGGGTGGGGGGTTGAACATGTAGGATTAAGTGTTGGAAACCTTCTGCCTTTACTTCTAGTTGTCAAAAAATATATTAGACCAGATTTAAAATACACATAATTCAGCCTAAGAAATAACACCTAAAAAAAATTGGTACTCATCACTTCCATGCATTTAAACAACTTCACTTTTCATCCTGATTTCTTCCTTGTAATCTGTTTTATACCATTTTATTTTCTACCTCTAGTAATTAGCAGCATGTTCCAGAGTATCTTAACCTATGATATCATAAGTGCACTTTTAGGCTTATCACTAAAGACTCTTGACCCAGCTCCTCCTCTTCTATCTCCTAACAGAACGAAGAAGTCATAACATCATTCCCATTCTTTTATGAGCTAAAAAACTTATTAAATGATTAGACCATAGCTACCGACAGTATGACCACTTGCCCCGCCCCTATACCAAAGCATCAATAAGGTCAAAGTACTGAACAGCTGTTGGTCCTTCCAGAATTTAACCAGCTTAGTCCTATTGAGAATATTTTTCCATTTGAATGTAAAAAAAAAAAAAAACTTTGTAATTATACAGCCTAGCGTTGTAAATACAACAGATTACTCTTGCAATTAAAAAAAAAAAATTTAAAAAAATAACCTTACCATTTTGATAGTGGTAAGAATAATGTAATGTTTCCACGGCTATATATCCTGAAGTTACCAAAAAGGAAATATAATAACCATTCCTTGGGGTAAAAAGCCCAAGTATTTTCTTTTGCTTTAATAGAACACAGTTACTGGTGTTAAATACATTTATTGTAAACTTTAGACACAAAAATAGGTTCTCTAGGCCATTCACATGCACATTAAAACCAAAAAGCTGCAAACTACAACAATGCATATAATTATACAAACGATACCACTCTCTGATGTTTACAGAATTGCTGTCCATGCAAGGTGATCAGAGGCATGATCTATGAAGCCTTAAGATCCAGAAGTGTTGTTACTACCAAACCTCTGATTAACACTGTGAAGTAAGTGTTTTGGAAGGCAGTTCCACGAGTTGGCTAACATTTCTTTGAAGCAAATGACGGCTTCTAAGCTTAGCCTGAAAGTGGACAAGAGAAAAATAATTTTGCTTTACTGTTTGGAAGTACATTAATTTAAAGACTTATTAAAAAACAACCCCCCCAAGAAAATAAAGATTTTCATAGGAACTGGTTAGTTACAGAAGGCTTGTTATTGCCCTTGTTATCCGTATACCTGGTTTTTCAGGGGCATTAATTGAAATGAAGTACCTAGTAAAAAGTTACTTACCTTACAAGAGATTTTGGTTGAACTGAAAATATAAGTATTTCATTACTGTGTGCCTGAAAAATAGATTTGAACATTTTCAAAAGTAAGTACTCCACAGGTTTCAGAAATATTATCAAGTGTCCTTTAGGGTAGAATACTTACAGCTCTGTGATGGACAAGAAGGTTATTGGCGCACCCACCAAAAACGATTACTTCTCCTTCGTCGCTGGCACAAGCTGTATGCCATAATCTATATTTAAAACAAAAGCTTGAGTTTGAAGTTACCCAAACACCGAATTGACGATGTATGCTACAGAACAGAATGCTGAAAGAAAGACTAGAGATCTTTAGTACAGACCAGAAACACGTTGAGAAGCAACCGCTAGAAAAAAATGTTTTATCTGGATGTTATCATTTTCTCTCTGGTCCAGTCCTAATTTATGCAATGAGGGGTTTGAACTGAATGATCTGTTCTCTAGGTCTTTGTTAGCAATAAAACTCTTATGGGAGATGTGTGGTATATGCCCTCTCGATCTTCTTTTCACGGCAGGGCCAGTCCTCCTAACACAAAACATCTGAAGGATGCTGCATCCGCCTGAGATACTCTAGGTGTCAGGCCTGGTCATCCTATGGGAAGAATTTTTGTGCCAAATGAAGCCTTTGTGCATAAGTGTACTTACATTAGAGGCTTGGGGGGGGAGATGCAGGCTGACCTATTTAAATGTGCTTTGAATACCAGTTGTGACTACAGCATATCCTTTAGCAGTTTTTGTAACAATTCTGAGATTAACAAAGAGAACTCTTGGGTGATGTGATTTAATATCTGTTAGTGCTACTGCAAATCTGATTCCCTATATTCATTCTTCAGGGTTTTGAAATTCTCTCCTTTCCAGTTACGTTTCTTTTAAATGGCAAACCTAGGATCAGTTGAAAACACTTGAGAAAAGGGCTTGATTATAAATTTTAACTACATCAATTTTATGATAAAAGCAGCAGCAAAAGTCAAGTCCAGCTTTGTTTTTTATGCACAGGGACAGAAAAGAAAGCATTCGATACTAGGATAATATTGGTTTTCTTTTCTTTCAAGAGGTATGACATGAAACCTTAGTGAGTGTTAGGATTTTTAATAAGAAGAATGAGGTACACAGCCACAATTTCCTCTCTCATACCGGTCTTGTACGTCTTTATGGACCTCAATTATTCAGTATAAGAATTATTTTTTAAATAGTTCATACCTTGGTTTTTCAGTATAGGGATGATTAAACTGTATCCATTCATTTTTACTGATGCAGTAAGTCCAGGCATCACCTGATTGAAGCAAAGAACAGCCATGAAATATGTTGTCAACAGGACACTGATAATTAAAGGGCACAGCTTTAGCAAGAAAGGTAATAAATCAGATTGTGAGTACAAACAGGAAGTATAGATCTTTTTTTTTTCCCCTCTGCACTTAACCAAGCAGCCCTTTGCTTGTTACAACCCTCCAGTGGGGCTTTTAAGTGTTGCACTGGACAGAATCAGTGGATGTCCTAGTATAAAAACAATTACAGGTTTGTTATGGAATCAAAATTAATAGCAAACCTTCCAACCAACCCTATAGCCCTCTGATATATTTAAGAGAGACTGATGTTTTCCATCTCTTTATATTATCACATATGAATGATGTATAATGATTTATTTTTAAAAGACTTACTTAGTGGCTGTTTATCAGTGGTAAATCCTCCAAAGAGAAAGAGATGATCTGAAGAAACTGGTGTTAGTGAGTGCCAAGATCGGCCAACTGGGCATATGCCTTGTGGAATTCTGAAAAGAGCAGCTACGTTACAGTATCTGTGTTTGAAAGAGGCTGCTATTTAATACAGAGAAACAGTAAAGAAGTTTTCTTTTAAAGTTCATATAGAATTATGAAAAAAGACTTTAAATTTAAAAACCTCTTGGTATTAATACTGCATGCTTTTTTTTTTAAAGATTTTATTTATTTATTTGACAGAGATAGAGACAGCCAGCGAGAGAGGGAACACAAGCAGGGGGAGTGGGAGAGGAAGAAGCAGGCTCCCAGCAGAGGAGCCCGATGTGGGGCACGATCCCAGAACGCTGGGATCATGCCCTGAGCCGAAGGCAGACGCTTAACTGCTGTGCCACCCAGGCGCCCCTGCATGCTTTAGAATTAACTACGTTCTTAGAAGGTAGAGTCAACTTCAGATCTTTTCAACAAACACTGAGCATATGCTGTGTGCCAGGTAGTTACGGGAACAGGAAATTTTAAAAAATTTCTTTAAGGATCTAATCATCACATTTATTTAAATTCTCAGTTGTAGAAAATTTAAGCAAGTATGTTATATACTGATAACAGAAAAAAATATTAAATGTTTTAAAAATAATTCTCTAAAGTGATACATACAATTCATTCCACTCCCATGTATCCAGATTAAGATAGTGAAGATCATTCATTCTAGCATCCTGAAAAAGGATAATGAAGTAATTATCATTCGGAATGACTCAAAAGCAAATCATTGAAACTATTCATACACTTACTCGGTATCTGCCTCCAAACACAAAGCCTTTGTTTCCAACAGTTGCACAGGCGTGGGCAGCACGAGGTGAAGGTGCTTTACCCTGTAAAAGTCATAAAAGCAATGTTTTAAAATAAATACCAGAATCTTTTCTGGATATGGGATGAGGATATGCAAGACACCTGAGCTTTTAAGCTAACGTGCAGATGTCTATTCAACAGCAATACTAAAACCACGCACTGTAATTTTATATGTGAGCTGTATTACTTAATGCACTAGTTCATAGAATGATTGTCTTATTCTTATCTTTTAAAATAAAAGGTAGTACATTATATGACACCTGTGTCAGAGGAAAAAGAAATCTAATATTTGAGTGACTTAAATTACAATCTAGTGCTTAGGAGTTATTTAGTTTCAAACAATACCACTTAACATCTATTAGATAATGGATGCTGGGTTAGTCTGTATATTCACTAAACTTTTCTGAGGTATGGACTCCTTGGAGAATAATGAAAGCAATGAACCTTCTCTCTCCAGAAAAACAGGAATGAACTGTCCATTTTTACCACCTCCAACTCCCTTTCTCCTCCAAGGAGCCTTGCTTTAATAATTCATTATTCTTCAGTAACTCACGGTAGTGATAGGCTGACTCCAGATAAATGTTTCAGTGTCTAAAATATGTACATGATCATTCCATCCTCTCGGGTGGCTTGAATTCTACAGAAAATAAGAATCGGAGTTATTTCACAAATGTTTGTAAAATTATATAGCTTTGCCTGGTTTATGAATAAGGCAAAATGAACAAGACTAGCAAACGTGTATTATTTCAAATACCAAGAAGGCCATATACAAATACGAAACCTCACTCACCCAAAAAGATGTTTCATCAAATTCAAAAGTTCCCAATACTTTATCTTCAGGTAAATATCCATAACCTCCAAAAAATATTAACCTGTTTGATAAAAAACACACTAAAAATTCAAACATCCACAGGTTAGAAAGATATGAGAAGTTTTTCTTTCATGCTACGAACTGAGAAGGCACCCTTCCATATATAGAATACTCATTCACATAATAACGGCTACTATGGCTAATTAGGTGCTGTGTTAAGCACTTTGATGTATTAATTCATTTAACCCTCATACGGGCCCTAGAAGGTATGTTCTAAGGTTACAATGGTTATTGTCTAAGGACACTTGAATGGCAAACCACTTTGCACATAAAAACTCAAATCTACGGGGCTGCTAACTCACTTGTTTTTATATACCCAGACACCAAGTTTGTCCTTTGATGATGGAGGAATTCCTTGGCAATCAATCCTTTCCCACTGTAATACTCTGTCAGTAGACCTTGAATCCAGCATGTAGAACTGTCAGAAGCAATGATTTCAGTTAGGTTTGGTGATGGGCAAGAAATTCAGCGTTGGCATTTAATTTTATTGTGATGTAACAGTAATAGAAATGTCCTCGAATTCAGTTCTCCTTAAAGTGTGACTACAGACTGTTACTGGTCTGACTCTACATAAGGAATTTATGCCAGAATGTAAACTACCTAAGTCACTAGGCACCCTGTTCAGCTCATTTTTTCCCCAATAGCCTCATTTTTTTTAATGGAGGAATAGAAGTGTGTGGATTTTTATTCTGTGCCTTGATTACATAGGCACTCTTAGTCATACTGATCTAATTTATGGGTATGAAGATGGTATTACCAAAAAAATTCAACTCAGCAATTTCACCTTCAAACTGAAATTAACAAACACATCTTAAGTGCCTACTTAATCTTTTAGGATTTATCCTTAGCTGCTGCTACATAAAGTATTGGTCTTTCAAAGGGTTCCCATCCAGGTGCTTGAATAAATCTGCTTTTATATAATCTTTTTACTTCTCTTAAGACTCCTAAGCTTCCTTCCGATCAAACTTAAAATACTCAACCCCCAGCCATTTGGTACACTAACTACTCCCATTTTTCTGTCCAGCCCTAAAGCCACAGCTTCTTTCCCAAGCTGCTTCATGTTGGGTCAAAGTTCTCCCTCTCCGCCTTGGCCCTGAAAAACACATGGCTCCGCTACAGCCTACAAGCGGTGCCTCACAAAATCTTTCAGGCACAGAACCCTTTCTTCAAACAAAATCTTCAGCAAAGGCCTAACTGAAGTGGAGCTACGCTTGTTAAAATGGGAGTCAGGAGGGGTGGTCTGGAGCCTGCCCAACACCAGTATGCTCGTCCCACAGGTGTCCCAAGGCCTGTCAAAGACGTGACAGAGCTCTACTTGTTTGGAGCTCTGCCCCAGAGCTCCTAGGAGTACAGCTGGAACCTATGTCAGCCATATGCTCCATCCACAGCAAACCGCTTGGCATTCCCATGAATAAGACCTATTTGCTTATACCTCTGCCCCTGGATATCTGTATCGTGGCTCCCCCTTCCAGTTATGATTCAGTTCAACCCTCTTGGGTGAAGACTTTGCTTATTCTGTTCCTCCATCCTTCCAAACACAATGTCAAGGATTGTTTCTCAGATTTAACAGTATTTACTGAGCTGTTACACTATGAGCCAGGCTCCGTGTATCTCCTTACGTGCTGCTGAAATCATCTACTACTTACGTGTGTCCCTTCCAGAATATGAGGGGGGGACTGTATCATTCATCTCTGTGTCTCCAGTGTTTAACCAAGTGCTCAGCCTATAAGGTGCTTAAGTTGCTGTCTCCCTAAATCATATGCACCTTTCTGACTGACATTTGTGTGTCACTGGCTTGAGAGAGCAACTGTTACCTTTTTCCTATTTGGAAAAAACACCGACAGAGTCAACAACAGTATCTTAGAGTGCCATATTACAGGAATGTTAGCGTATGTTGTCCGTATTAATTCAGCCTCACAGCTGAGCGGTGCTCTGCTCGTTTTTACCCTGCCCCTCATGACTGTATCTTGTTTTCACCTGGTTTACTAATATTTATCTAACACCCCAGGGTTCTAAGACCGAGTAGCTGCAGAGAACACAAAGCAAAACCACTTAGAAAATTACTGCACACACGTTATCAACCAAAGTTGATTTTACCGAAGGCCTAATAAACAGACTGGTAGACAAAATACTAAAATGCACATTCAGACCATTATCGCGTACATGAATTCTTAAAACTGGGACAGGAGTAAAGATGGGCTAACCTTAGAAATCCGAAGGTGTCTGAGAAAGTGTACAGTTGCCCTAAACCATAACCCTTGGAAACACTCACCTTATTCGTGTTGCCCCTTGAGTGGTGTCCTCCGAACAAGTAGAGCACCCGGTCCACGCACACAGCACAGCTTCCGGACATGGAGGGAGGCACATCTCCTTCCGTGTTTATTTTTTTCCTGAGGGCAGAAAAAAACAATGTAAATGTTTCGCAAAAGGGAAGAAATGTAAAAGTCATTCATTTTTCTTCTATCCCCACAATAAAGGGAAAACATAAAGTCGGCAGGCCGGCTCGAGCGTCCGGGTCTCTTCCAGCGCCACAGGAGGCCTGGGAGCCGGGCGCACCGGCCTGTGCTGCTCAAGCTTCACTGCTCTTTGTTGACACAGCCAGTGGCTATTTTGCTTTTAGTGTCGAGTGAGCCGGGAATCCCAAAGGAAAACTTCGTCCCACTCCTGACAGATGAATTCAACAGTGTTGTATTCAGTGACCTTCTAGCCGTTCAGACGAATCTGATGATTCAGACCTTATGTGGGATTACAGGCGGTCAGTACTTACTGCAGGCCCGGCACTGCTCTGAGTGCTCTGCGTGCCTCACGTCTTCTGAACCTAAGAACGAATCCGAATCAAAAAGCCTAAGAAATCTACGGTTCAGAATATTAATAGAATGGTTAAGGTCCTCTGCTCACTTTATCACTTTAGCTAAGCTTGAAGTTTCGGTAGGCTTATTTTTACAAATCCTTTATGGGGCTGGACGTTTTAAAAAATTTTGTAGAATTCCCCTATTAAAGGAATACTATTATAAATTTCCAATTCTCTAAAAAAAAAAAATCGAGCAAACAACTCAGATCAACACTAATTTGCTACGTACAGAAATAATCTTCACTTTTTCGTTGAACTCTTAAATCAGGTGGGACCACTACTGTCTTAGTCCTGTGATCTAGAATGTGCAAAATACGTTAAGGGCACAGAGTTCTTACCAAGCAAACCATGGAGAAGGCTACTTTGTAAATCCCAGCCACGGCTAACCCGGCATTTGAGAACCACATTAACTCTGCGAGAACATTCGCTTGAGCACCTCTTTTACAAGACTGGCAAAAGATCTTCTCAGAATATCCCCAGTTGTATGGAAGGCAAATTTAGGTTAGTGGTTGGTTGTTTTTTTTTCTTAAACACTAAAGAAATCTGCATTGAAATTTTAATGTTAGAGCTCATTAGAATACCACCTTTATTTCTAGGAGATACAATCTAGAAATCCTTTTCTCATTTACCATGTAACAGAAGATATAACATCTTAAAAAAATATATATGGAGCTTTTACTGTATTTCCATTCCAAGATCTGAAGCCTCTACTTCTGTAACATTACAAGGGTATTTTATAGAGCCCTCAATAGAGTGTCTTCAAAAAAGGTCATGAAAGTACCAAATTACTGAAGAGATGCTAATATGTCTAAGCTTAGCAGCCAAGCTGAACTAGCAGAACATGGTTTTTAGGACATAGAGATAGTTTTGGATCTTCAATTAAAATATTTTTATTCTGGGGCACCTGGGTGGCACAGCGGTTAAGCGTCTGCCTTCGGCTCAGGGCGTGATCCTGGCGTTATGGGATCGAGCCCCACATCAGGCTCCTCCGCTATGAGCCTGCTTCTTCCTCTTCCACTCCCCCTGCTGTGTTCCCTCTCTCGCTGGCTCTATCTCTGTTAAATAAATAAATAAAATCTTTAAAAAAAAATATGTTTTTATTCTAATAGAATGGGCTTTACAGAGTTGTGGGGGGTTTTCCCCCCATTTTAAGATTCATTTTATTTTAGAGAGCAGGGGAAAGGAGAGAGAATCTTCAAGCAGATTCCCTGCTGAACACAGAGTCCAACTTGGGGCTCAATCTTGACCCTGACATCTTGACCTGAGCTGAAACCAAGAGTCAGACGCTTAACTGAGCCACCCAAACACACCCCGAGTTTCTTTTTATTTGCAATCTTATTTGAACTTTTCAGCCTCCCTCATAATATCCAGTTACCATCTTCCGGTCTCCATGTTGTAGATCCAGAGCTCTTCTCTAGGCAGATAAAAGTCATATAGTCCTCTGACTTGATTACTCTAAGAAGAATAACAAATAGCAAATATAAAAACAATTGGTATTCTAAAGAGGCACTATTGTGTATTTGTTCATATCTATCTTGAGATACTAATGAGAGTTATGAGAAGTTAAATAAGGCTTACAGTTCACTTCTAGCAAATGGACAGCCCTCCCTGCCCCATGCCACATACTCAAGGTAATGCTTATTAGACAACCCCACCCTTAGGACGCAGGCAGTTAAGAGGTCTCCAGGGGCTCTCCCAGGCCACTTTACGCTGAACAGACCTTCTCCAACTTTGCGTTGCAGGACTTCAGCAGAGGTTACCTGTGCCATGGCTCACACGCTACAGACAGGTGCACCGTGTAAGTGCCTGACCCACACTAACACGTGATGTCATTTTCTAGCCATTCTCTACCAAGAAACAGAGGGGGCAGAACTGCAAATGTGCAGTTAAGTCCGTATGCAAAATTTTAAGTTCCTTGTTCTGCTCCATTCCCCCTCAGGTAAAAATTCTTAACAGAATGAGCTTACCATATGCCAGAACTAGCTGAGTTCTTTCAGTGGATTACTTTATTCAATCCTCTCAACAACCCTAGAAAGCAGTTGTTAGTACAAGAAAATAGGTTTTTTAGAGAGGTAAGTAATCTGCCCACAGTTACTTGCAAGTAACAGTGGAACCAGGATTCAGCCCTCCTTTCCTTGACATTGCAACTGCAGTGGAGGCCCGACCTCCCCAACCTTTGAACCTCCCCGGCCACTTTTTGAACAATGTCAACATTGACATGGTGAACAATAGCAGTTCACTGAGAATGGGTGTCAGGATCCAATAAGCTTGTATAATAAGTAGTAAACAGCAACAGAGGAGGTGGCCACATAAACACTTTCTATCCCACCACTTAGGAAGAGAAGGCTGGAATCACGATAGCGGGCTGACCCGGAGTAGACCAGCTTTGCCCAAAGAGGAGAACAGACTACTGTGTAGGAAGCGAAGGTTTATTGCCTTCAAAACAATCTCCAAAGGCTTCTCGGGGTTCTAGCCAAAATACTGAGGACAGCCTGTTTTGGAATCACCCACTTACTTCACTGATTGTGCCTCCCTCCTAAGTCCTAGGCATCCAGGCCCTAAAAACTCAGCATCAAAAATCTTCCTGACAACCCTACCCCCATTCCCCAAAGTCAAGTCCCATTCCCTCAACGCTGCTGATTTTTACAAACAGAATTATGAGTAAGTAGTGTAGACCAAAGTGTGATTAACGGGTTAACTTCTCCAATGGAATTATTTACATTTTAATAATGGCTCTACATACCTGCCCCTTCCTCCTACCAAGTACCCTCCTCTAAACACCTATTCAATGGACCCTGAGGAGAAAACACTGCAGATTAATTAGGACTGGCAAAAGAAGAAAACACACACACACACACAAAAACCCAAAAATCTCTTCTTAAAGTAAATGAATTCATCAAGACGGCACAGCAGTTTACTCCATCTGCCTTTTTGGCAGTTCTCCGCTATGATCCGGTCAACTGTGCCAGAAGCCAAAATCTATTACCAGACTCAAAATAAGTCATCAAAGGCACAGGTGTAGTGGACCAGATTTCAAGCAAATGGGGGCAGGGAGATCAATTTTAAGACCAAAACGGACTAAAAAGAGTATTTTTGGTAGGAATGGATCAGCGCCACCCCAGCAAATGCAGCGCGCCCATTCTAGAATGTGAGGTGTTCCTGGGAACCTCTACAGCAAAAGGGCAGGAGAACTAAGGAACAGGCTTTGCACAGGAGGCATCTGGGTAGGATCCCCCGCCAGAGGCGGCAAGAAGCGCAGCGGGCTCTAAACCGGTAACTCACCGCGTTGCTTTTGATGAGGGGTCACAGAGCTGACCTGGTGGTTCCAACTGCTGCTGTGGATGTTTTGGTTACTGGGGGAGCCTTTTCCGTTCATTTTCTTAATAGGGGTTTATTCTGAAACATGTGAACCCTTTCTCAGCTGAAACTAAAAGGAAAGCAGCCGTGCGGTGCTCAAACAACAGGCTGACGGCCACAGCCCGGGTGCAGCTGGGCTCCCGAACAGGCGAGGTGGCTGAAGAAGGCGACTCCCGCGGGAATTCCGGGCAGTCCTCCTGCACCTCGGTCACCCCACACGCGGGCAACGGCAGCCGTGGGCCCAATGACCCCGGCCCCCGAGGGTGCGGTGCTCCCCGGCGGGCCCGATAAACGGCCAAGAGTGACATCGCACGTCGCCCCTCTTACACCCCCAACCTTTGAAAATACAGCGCGCCTCGGGGTCGCGCGCCGCGCCCTCCCCGTAACGCCCCGACTTCCCCGGAGCCCAGGGCGCCGCGGGCGGGGAGCGGGGGGCGCGCGGGGGGCGGCGCGCGGGCGTGACAGCAGCCCAGGCGCGTCGGGACGGGTCGGGGGACCGGCGGGGAGGACCCCGCTCGCGAGGAAATGCACCGACGGGCAGAGACGCGCCGCGGGAGCGCCCCGGGCGGCCGCCCTGCCCGCCCGCCGCCCCGGACTCGGGGAGCCGCCGCGCGCCGCGCACTGACCTTGTAGCCGCCCCAGACGAACATGTGGCGCCCGTCGCCCACGGCTACGTGGCCGCTGCGCTCGGCGGGGCAGGCGAGCTCCAGGGACTCGTAGCCCTCGTAGGCCGGCCCCGGCAAGTCGTCCGCCCGCACGTCCTCGTTGCCATCAGCCATCTTGAGGCCGCACTCGCGCTCACCAGCGGCCTCACACCCGCGACGGACAGGAGACAAAGGAGGAGGAAGCGGCGCGCGGCGGCGAGAGGCGAGCCGAAGGCGGCGGCGAGGGGACGGCGTGCAGGCCGCTCGCTGGCCGCCCGCGCCCGCCCGGCCCTCCTCAGCGACGACAGCCTCTCCGGCCTCTGGGCCGCGCCGCGGGGTCGCGGGGTCGCGGGCCGGGGCGGCGGCGGGCCCCGCCGGGAGCACGGCGGACAGGGGTCCACTCGGGGCCGCGGCTCGCTCGCAGCCGGCCGCCCCGCCTCCAGCTCGCCCGTCGCCGCCGCCGGCCCTTGTTTACGCCGCGGCCGGACCCGCCCGTTCCGCTGACGCCGCCCGCCGGGCTCCGGAAGCGCGGCCGCCGCTCAGCGCCCCCAGCGCCGGGTCCTCCCGCCGCCGCCCCGGCCCGCGACCGGCCGGGCCCCGCAGCGCCGTGTGGCCGAGCTCGGACACCTCCGCGCCTCCCTTCGCTGCGGGCGCCGCGAGGACGGTAGCCACGTTCTCGCAAACGAAATGTTTATACGGAGAAGTCCTCCTCCTATGACTGAGGAACGTTCTCTAAGGGTTCACGGTCCGAAAAGGGGTGGCGACGTTGCTCCCTAAGGTTCTGGTCTCAGTTTCTCCAAGACGGAGGTCACGCCCTGTTTCCCTGTGGCCACGACGCGTGGCGCCGGGCCCTCCCGCCCGCTGCCGCAGCCCGGCGCTCGCAGAGCGACCCTGGCTCAGCAGAGATCTTAGGGCGGCATCCCTCGCCCAGGTTGGAAAATTGCACCCAAGAAGTATTTCAGAAGCCATCACCACCCAGCCCTTAAGGGAGAATGGCAAATCTTGCTCACCTACATGGATACTATTTGTCTTACATTTTGTATGATACATTTCAATTAGGTCAAGAAAATTAAGAATTCTTGGAATCTAAACTTGATTCCTCACCTGTAAAATAGGGTTGGCCGAAATACACCTGAAATCCCTCATGCAATGGTGCCTCTTGGATGTGTCTGGTGGGAGGAGTGTGCCTTATTACCCCGTCTTTTCCCCGTCTTCACGCTGTGACCACTACTTGGAAGGGACACTTTGAACAATAACAAAGGCTTTCCTGACTCCAGTTTTCATAGCCTGAAACTCCTTCCCTAGTCACTGCCCGTACGTTTACAATTTATCAAAATTTGTAGCATGGGTGAAAGCAGTGCTTAGAGGGAAATTTATAACACTGAATGCATACATTAGAGAAGAAAGATCTAAAATCAATCATCTAAGTTTCCATCTTAGGAAGCCAAAGAAGAGCAAATTAAATGCAAGCAGCAGAAAAAAAATAATAAAAATTTAGAGCTGTATCAATGAAATTGAAAACAAGAAATAAGCAGAGAAAACTAAAAGCTGTTTCTTTGAAAAGATCAAAAAAATCAATAAGCCACTAAGCCAGGCTAACTAAGGGAAAAAGAGAAAAGACACAAATTACTAATGTCAGAAATGAAACAGGGGACAGCACTACAGATCCCATGAACATTAAAAGGATAATAAAGAGATACTATGAACAACTCTGCCCCTATATTTGATAACCTAGATGAAATGGACCAATTCCTTGAAAGACACAATCTGCCAAAACTCACATAAAAAATAGACAATCTGAATAAGCCTAAATCTATTAAAGAAATTGAATCAATAATAACCTGCCAAAACAGAAAACAACAGGCCCACATGGGTTCACTGGTAAATTCTAACAACAATTTAAGGAACAGATCAATTTTCTATAATCTCTTTTATAAGACAGAAACAGAGAGAATACATTCTTAACTCATTCTGAGGCCAGCATTACCCTAATATTAAAACCAGACAAAGACCTCACAAGAAAAGAAAACGACAGACCGATGTTGGTCATAACATAGATGCAAAAATCCTCACCAAAGTATTAGTAAATCAAATCCAAAAATTAAAAAAAGAATTATGCACCATGACCAAGTAAGACTTACCCCCCGTTTGCAAGGCTGTTCGACATTCACAAAGCAGCTAATGGAATCCACCATATCACTAGGCTACAGAAAAAAATCAAATGATCGTATCAATAGAAGCAGACAAATTATTGAACACCTGTTCAGGATAAAAACTCTCAGCAAGGGGTGCCTGGATGGTTCAGTGGGTGGGATGTAGGACTCTTGGTTTCAGCTTGGGTCATGGGCTCTGTGTTCTGTGTGGAGTCTGCTTGTCCCTCTCCCTCTACTCCACCCCCACTCGTGCTCTCCTCTCTCTCAAATAAATAAAAAAAATCTTTTTAAAAAAATTCTCAGCCAACTAGGAATAGAGAGGACCTTCCTCAACTTGATAAAGAAGATCTATAAAAACCTACAGTTCACATCATACTTGGGGAGAAACTCAAAGCGTTCCTATGAGATCAGGAACAAGGAAAGGATGTCTCCTCTCACAACTGCTTTCTAACATCATACTGGATTGTCCTCACTAATAATTATTCTATGTAGAAAATCCTTACAAAATTACTCTGGTACATCCAGACAATGGAATATTATTCAGTGCTAAAAAGAAACGAGCTATCTTTTCAAGCCATGAAGACATACAGAGGAAACTTAGCTGCTTACTGCTATGAAGTATGCCAACCTGGAAAGGCTACGCACTGCATGATTCCAGCTACGTACCTATGGAAAAGGCAAAACTATGGAGTAAAAGATCAGGGGTTGCCAGGGGTTCGTGGGGAGGGCGAAATGAATGAACAGAGCACAGAGGATTTTCAGGGCAATGAAACGATTTTACATGCTACTAAAATGGTAGATACCTGTTTTTACACATCTGTGTAAACCCACAGAATGCATACCACCAAGAGAGAGCCCTCGTGTGAACTGCGGACTTGAGGCGTGTCTTAGCTCGGCTGCTGTAACAAACTACCACAGACTGGATGGTTTGAACAACAGAGTTTATTTCTCCCACTTCTAGAGACTGGGAAGTCCAAGATCAAGGTGCTGGCGGATTGGATTCTAGGTGGGGGCCCCCTTCCTGGCTTGCAGATGGCTGCCTTCCCATTGGCTCCTCACATGGCAGGGAAAGAGCGAGTGAGCTCTGGTTTTTTGCCTCTTCTTAGAAGGACGATAATCCCATCATGGGGTCATCACCCCCATGAGCTCATCTAAACCTAATTACCTCCCGAATACCCCACCTCCAAATACTAAGACATTGATTGAGGATCAGAGTTTCAATGTACGAATTTGGGGGGGAACACAAACATTCAGGCAGTAACAGGCTGGTAGAAAACGTTCTTGTTGTTTCCACGAGCTGGACTGTGTGATAACCTCATCAAACCGGAAATACCAATATAATCACATTAATACAATGAAAAACCAGGCACGCGCACGCGTACACGCACAAGGTGGGCAGGGAGCATTATGTGTTTCTTGAAATTGCTTTTCTTTTGAAATGCTCTGAAGTCAAAGAATTTTAACTTGTTAGTATATTCTATCCTGAAAATTATATCTTAGTTATTTCTCTCACACGCACACATACAATATAAAAAAGTATTCGTGAAAACATCACTTCGTGCCTAGACAGCAGGCACAGAGTTCTGAAGAACACTTTTACGCTTCTGTCCGAAGGCTCATCATTTTTTAAAGGTGTGTGCACAAAGATACTAGTGGGGGAAAATGTACCCTAACTCGGACGTGTTATTGACTACATCATCCTGAAGACGCCAACACTCAACAGAATTCTGACAACGGGAAGAACACCCTGAGAACCCATAATACAGACGGCCAGACACCTGTTCCTTGAGAACCACATTGGAAACCTGTTCTGTGAACCATCTGAGGAAACAACGACTATCGACCCCTGGAGAGTCGTGTTTCAAACAGAGAGCCTGTGCGGGGAGCTCGGAGGGGAAGCCAGGAGGCTGTCGGCGCCTCGGGCCCCTCCATGCTGCGGGGGTCGGCGGCACGGAAGTTCCAGAAGTGGGTAGTAACCCGCCAGCTGGTGAGAGGTAAGGGATCAATCCTGCTCGGCTTCTTCAAAACAGGCTTTGCAGGCTCCCAGAATTTCTACATCTCCGAACGGCAGAGAAGCCAAGTCTGGTTGAAGCCAACTTTTGGAGCTTGAAGGTAAAGAAGAGAATTTCCTGCCCCCCCTCCTATGGGGCTCCTACCTCAAGACATACAAGCCCCTGAAGCTGCGCAGGGTATTAAGTCAAAAGCTTCGTAAGCCGCAGATGGATTCCCGCGGAAGCCGAAATGACAGTGTGCGGCGAGGGAGCTAATCCAACTTTAACATTCTAAGTAAACCACTGCGACCAGAAGTGCTTCTCTAAAAGGCTACAGAAGGCAGCTGCATAATCTAGAATTCAAATTCACATGATCTGCATTTTAAAAGACGTTCATTCCATTCACTGTCATCTATCACTGTCCAATAGGTTTTGATATGTTTTCCCTTAAAAACGCTGATAACAGAAGTTCATGTAATAATTATGTCTAAGATGTATATTACCTGAGAGAATCATTTTCTCAATCTGTTATTCAGTCTAAAAATGGAAGGAAGGAAGGAAGGAAGGAAGGAAGGAAGGAAGGAAGGAAAGAAAAGAAAGAAAGAAAGAAAGAAAAAGAAAGAAAGAAAGAAAGAAAGAAAGAAAGAAAGAAAGAAAGAAAGAAAGAAAGGAAAAGAAAACTTACACTAAAACAGTTTGCACAATCAACTCTAATGACTGGTTCACACTAACAAAACTAGGAAAATAGTATATCTATATAGTTCGTATAATAAATAAAATGTAAGCACAAAGTATTTCAATACATAAATAGAAGCTTTACACATCCAAAATACGGTATATATAGATATAGATATAAAATATATCTGTAAAATTTAATAAGCTACTATAAGCTACTATAATTATTATAAATTACATATATATTTCAATATAGAAATATAGTCTAACATTTTCAATTTTAGAGATAACTTGAATGGTGGTGTTATGGAGAATAATTTCATATACTGAGCTTTTTAATAATTCATTGTTATTAGTAATTCATTAGAAGGGTATGACTGAAAATATGAGTAATTTCTTAGCTATGGCAAAAGTACCAGTTTAAGGACTATAAAGATAAATACGGTGTCCGTTTCTGCAGAGGCAGTCAATACTGACGATCAGTGGAAAGAGAACATATTTCCAATATCGTGGGTCTCGAGGACCAGCTCTCAGAGTGGTGTGGGCCAAATAGCAGGGTTCTATACAGGCAAATTACTAGGTTACCATCCCATTTCATTACTTACAAAAACTACCTTAGGAGCATTCTTCCAAGGCAAAAATATATTTGAGTGTGTCTGAAAAGTTAATAAATCTACTGCTTCTCAGTATTTCAAAGTCTGGATGACAAGTAAACCTCTACTTTAAAACATGGTCTTTCTATCTATAAATTTGGACAAACTAACAACTTAGGGATAACGGAAAGACAATTGAAGACATTTATTCTGCTAATCAAATAAAGGAGAGGAAAAGTTATGATGCTGAAAGAGAGACTGTGTTACGTAAGCTTGAAGGGCGAGAGGCCAGTACTGAATACACGCCAGTGTTTGTGGAGTTTATCATTGTGTCCAGATGGACCAGTTACTCAAGGAGAAGTTTTTTAAATAACTGGTTACTTAATGAGAAGCTGTAGGTAATTTTAAAGTGGCGGGAGAAAATCCATTCTTTCCAACAGTTGATGTATAGTGTTTGTATCTATCTATTATTATGTCGGGGGATTTCTCCAGTCCTTGGGTTATAATCTCTCATTCTCCTCAAATTCATATAAACTTTCCAGTAAAGAGTACACAGTAGGTTAAAAATCTCTTACAATTGTACTTACTTCCAGAAAGTATATTTCTTCCTGCAGCTTATTAGGAAATTAGTTTACAAATATAATCTTCCATTAACATCTTATTCACATATATTCCATGACATGTAATCACTTTAACGTAGCATTTTTGTTTCGAATTTTATCTTCTAAATAAAGCCTCCAATTTGGGGGGGGGTAAATATACAGTCTGATTAAAATGTTTACACATATTAAATATATAGGGTATATAACAATTTATTTGCTAGTGGTCCACTGATACTTATTTTCTGTTTCTTCTTTTTGGGCTCTTTGTTCTTCTCGGTGATTAGCTGCAGTCCAAAATGTTATTTTTTTGAGTACTTGTTGCAGAAGTTTAGGAGGTAATAAAGATATCTGATTTTCTAAAATTATAGCATTTTTGCCAATGCAGTCAAGGCATGACCTGTAAATAAAACATAACAGAATTATTAGTTTTTTAACCCGAAGTTATAATTTATAGGTAAGTATTCTTCATAAAAATCATAAAATTTTTACATGATAATGTATTTCCTCTGTATTGTTTGGAACATGGTAGGATACACGTTCTTTCCAGAACACCACGTAATTACATATTTTTATAGTATAGAGGCCGTATCTGTCCAAAATCCAATGGAAACAGAAATTACAACCTACCACACAGCATGCATAATGTTATTTAAGCAGAAAAGATTCAGACTTAGTTTCAAAGCAGGTCAGTCTATAGCAGATTGTTTTTCATTTATCCTTCCAGTCCAGTAACCACTTAACCTTCTCTGAGAACTCTCTTTTTCTTCCATCACCCCAAGATGAAGCATCTAACATCCATTTTTATGCCATGGATCGGTCCTCCCCATCCTGCACTGTGCTCACTGCACTGGCACACCTGACTTACACTGACCCAGAGAGAGCAGGTCTGAAGAGACGAATGAATGGATCAGAAATATAGAAAGAGCCCATGAGAGACCCCCGTGAGGTCCCCCCCCTTCTGGGGGCCCCGAGTTCACTTTGTCCCCTTTGATTCTCCCAGAGAGTGTGTCCTTCCAAATACGGCTCCCTTTTTATCTTAAGCTACTTTGAAGAGGATTTTGTATTTTAAAACCAAAAGAAACTTAAGAACTATGAAGAAAGCATCTATTTCAACGGATAAACTGTAAATCAAAAAGGGAAGTAAATCTTTTTTAAAAGTTTGGAAGATAGATTCGTTTGATTCTGCTGTAGTCAGCCTCAGTTGTCAGTTTATAAGGACTCACACTCTAGATATCTGTATCTTCTTCCCGACTTTCATGAAGCCTTTTCTCTCTACTCTGAAAACTCGAAGTAAGGAGAGCGAATGCGTTCTACACAGATACGGGAGAAGTACAAGCAAACGACACGAATCCCACACGAGGTGTAACCCTAACTCTGCTGCTCTCTGCGCACAGTAGCTCCCGCGCCCCTTCCACGGTGGGGGAGGGGAAGAGTCAGACGAGGAGGTGGACTCCACCGTTACTATTCCTGCACCGATTCAACAAATAGCTGTTCGTGTACACTACTTGGGAGGAGAAAACCCAATTTTGAGAAAACCCCCGTTTCAACTTTTTTAAAAAAGATTTTATTTATTTGAGAGACAGAGAGAGTGCTGGCACGAAGGGGGGAGGAGCGGAGACAGAGAAGCAGGCTTCCCGCTGAGCAGGGAGCCCTGGGGGGGGGGGGGCAGGCTCCATCCCAGGACCCTGGAATCCTGACCTGAGCCCAAGGCAGATGCTTAACTGACTGAGCCACCCAGGCGCCCCCCACTATTTCAGCTTTCAAGGAGATTACAATTTAGTGAAGATAAACAATGCTGTGACTTGGATAGCAGGAAATTTCCATGCCGGGTACAGGGTTCTAGGGGACTCAGAAAGGAAGCACAACCAAGACCATTGCAGCAAGGGAAACTTTGCAGATGGGATGTCCAAGCTGAGGCCTTGAGGGTCTCAACAAATTAAATGAAAGTATTCCATGATGGACGAACCACCTTGCAAAGCCCTAGAAATGTGAAATAAGATTACAGAAACTGCAATTGAGGTTCAAATATAGCTCTGGCAGGGGCGCCTGGGTGGCTCAGTCATTGAGCATCTGCCTTTGGCTCAGGGCGTGATCCCGGCGTTCTGGGATCGAGCCCCACATCAGGCTCCTCCGCTATGAGCCTGCTTCTTCCTCTCCCACTCCCCCTGCTTGTGTTCCCTCTCTCGCTGGCTGTCTCTATCTCTGTCAAATAAATAAATAAATAAATAAATAAATAAATAAATAAATAAATAAATAAATAAATAAATAAATAAATAAATAAATAAATAAATAAATAAATAAAGTCTTTTTTAAAAATACCAAAAAACCAAATATAGCTCTGGCAGAGTGTGGGGGGACAGGGGACATGGCAAGAAAAGAAGTAGAGAGATAGGCGGAGGCCCTCAACACCATGGTAAGGGATCTGCAGTTTGTCTAAGGGCAGTGGAAGCCACTGACTCATCACAGTATAAAAGGTGCATATGCCCTGATCCACCAACATCCCTTCCAGGAATTTCCTCCTGAGAAGATAGGCAAGTTTTCCAAAAGCATATACAAGAATATTATACACATGATTTTTTTAATAGCCCCAAACTGTAGATATCCTAAATATATATTAATAGACTAGTAAGTATACTTCCATGAAATAGAATACTGTATAGCCATTACAAACATAAGTAGAGATCTATAAATCACTGAATGATTATATATCTACATGAAACATACCCACAATATGAGTTTCAAAAGCAGATTATAAACAGGATGCATAATCTGACCCTTTACACACACACCCCTATGTATACTGCTCTCGCTAAGGTTCCAATGACCTCTTAGCATGGTTAAATCCACATTTTTCATTTTATTTTATTTTTTTTTTTTTAAGATTTTATTTATTTGACAGAGAGAGAGACAGCCAGCGAGAGAGGGAACACAGCAGGGGGAGTGGGAGAGGGAGAAGCAGGCTTCCAGCGGAGGAGCCTGATGTGGGGCTCGATCCCAGGATTCTGGGATCACGCCCTCAGCAGAAGGCAGACGCTTAACGACTGAGCCACCCAGGCCCCCGGGAAGAGAAAGAATCTTAAACAGGCTCCATGCCCAGCGCAGAGTCCAATGCGGGGCTTGATCTTATAATCCTGAGATCATGACCTGAGCTAAAATCAAGAGTCGGGCACTTAACTGACTGAGCCACCCAGGCGCCCCTATTTCTTATTTTTTATCAGAATAAATAAAAGAGGTACTTCTTTTTAAAACCATGTGTAACTAAATGTATGAGGGGCATGATCGCACCAATGCATCAGATCACAGGAGTTCTGTGCGATGAGGACCCACACGCTGTCCATGTCTTGCTGCTCCCCGGCGCCTCCACACGGGCAGGCTAACGTCTGGGGATGAGAATGCACAACGGAAAGACGGCTCTGGCCGCGCTGTGGACCGCGGGGTGTGGTGCATACGCGCCGTACAGCAACACCACGAAACGCCTCTGTCTTCAAGGGTTAACTTTCTAGTCGAGGCTCCAGCTCAGCCCCGGGTCCGAGCCGGCCGGGTGCCCCGTTCACACCGCGCTTTCGCTGCGTGGAAACCGGCTCCGCGGGAGCACTCGGGGAGGCGCCGGCCGTCCGCCCCCGGCCCGACCTCGAACACCAGCCCCTCCGCGCGTGCTGTCGCTGCCCCTCGTCTCCCCGCGCTTCCGGGCACCCCCGCTGTGGCCTCCCCGGCCCGGCTCTCCCCCAGCGCCGTCCGCCCCGCCGGGCTCCCGCCGCTCCTGCGGCTCCCGGGCTGCGTGCTCCCGCCCGCAGGGGTCGCCGCGGTGCCCCGGCTCCTTCTCCCCCGTCCCTGGGGGCTCAGGGGCGGGGGGAAACGTGCTCCAGCCTCTCTCACCTCCCTCAGGGCAGGTCCGCCTCCAAAACCCTGCACCTGCACCCCCTCCCGGCCGCAGCCCTGTCGGATCGCGCAGCCCTTACCCCCCGCGCCCTGCCGGGTCTCCGGACACTAAGGCCCCTCCGGCTTGAGCGCCCTCCCTACGCCGCCCCGCCCGCATGCGCACTCGCGCCGGCAGCCCCACCGGCCTCGGCGGCCCCGCCCCACCGGCCTCGGCGGCCCCGCCCCACCGGCCTCGGCGGCCCTGCCTCCCGCCCGCTGTCTCCCTCCCGCGCGGGCCGCCTCCCTGCTCCTCGGGCTCGGGCAGAGCGCTGAGCTGTCGCAGGGCGCTCGTCCGCACCTTCTGGAAGCAGCTGCGGCCGCGGTCCTCCTGAGGGCCTGTCCTCACCTCTCCTCTCCCTTCCCGGACGACCTCACTACCTA
Source organism: Ursus maritimus (assembly GCF_017311325.1). NCBI lineage: Eukaryota > Metazoa > Chordata > Mammalia > Carnivora > Ursidae > Ursus > Ursus maritimus. The sequence goes on along the minus strand of NW_024426230.1, from coordinate 23,602,217 downwards.
CGAAAACTTTCCCGGCGCCCTGGCCTCAGCACCCCCCCCCAATTCCTCTACCTTTATAGTCCTACTTCCTACTTCCCTCATTATTCTGAAGTATTCTCCTCAACAACTAACTCAAGTACTTGTGGACTAAAATCCACCTTCTTAAGACCCTGCTCTGACCATTCTTCCTTCATTTTCTTGCGTTTCCAACAACTGGCTGCTGCTTCTCAGCACAGGAACAGATACAGTCACCTGTCACCAGCAGAAGGGCTGGGCACCAGGCTCCATGCAGTAGAAAATCCACACGTAACTCTGGACTCCCCCCAGCTTAATTACTAGTAGTCTATTGCTAACTGGAAACCTTATGGATAACGCAGTTAATATACATTTTGTATGTTATATATTATATGCTGTATTCTTACAATAAAGCAAACTGGAAAGAAGAAATGTTATAAAGAAAATCCTAGAGAAGGGGCGCCTGGGTGGCTCAGTGGGTTAAGAGTCTGCCTTCCACTCAGGTCATGACCCCAGGGTCCTGGGATGGAGTCCTGCATCCGCTCCCTGCTCAGTGGGGAGTCTGCTTCTCCCTCTCTTCCCCTGACCGTTCCCACCGCTCATTCTCTCTCTCAAATAAATAAATAAAATCTTAAAGAAGAACAAAAGAAAGAAAATCCTAGGGAAGAGAAAATACATTTACAGTGCTGCGTGGATTTATCAGAAAACACCTGTGCGTAAGTGAACCGTGCGCTTCAGACAGGTGCTGTGCAAGGGTCAGCTCGATCCTCACCCTTCCTGTGGCCCTGGTGCTGCTCCCGAGAGATTACCCTTGTGATTACTGCCAAACTCCACGGCACTTTTCAATCCGATGTTCTGTGACCTCTTACACTAGGGAGTCTCTCCCTCTTCAGTGCTTTCCTCCCTCCATTTTGCAGTCCCATTATCTCCTGGTTCACCCTTCACTTCCTGGTCATTCTCTTGTGCCTCTTTTCCTCTAACTCCTCAGATGTTGTGAGTTCTTAGTGCTTGGTTGTGGGCTTCATCCTCACTCTCAAAACTCTTCTTGGGCAGAGCTAACACGTGCCCATTTACACTACAATGATTTTGTTTTAAGATTTTATTTATTTATTTGACACAGAGAGAGAGAGAGAGCTCAAGCAGGCAGAGCGGGAGGCAGAGGGAGAAGCTGGCTCCCATCTGAGCAGGGAGCCCAAGGTGGGACTCGATCCCAGGACCCTGGGATCATGGCCTGAACCAAAGGCAGATGCTTAACTGACTGAGCCACCCAGGTGCCCCATGATTTTTCTTTTTTTAAGTAGGCTCCATGCCCCAACATGGGGCTTGAACTCGCAACCCTGAGATCAAGACCAGAGCTGAGATCAAGACCTGGATACTTAACCAACTGAGCCATCCAGAAGCCCCTATCCTCCGATGATTCTTTATGTCTAGTCCAGACATCTCTCCATATATTTAACGAGTTAATGAACAGCTCCATTAAAGATACCGTAAGTACTTCAGGCTCAAAAGGCCCCAAACCAAATTCATCTTTCTACGCCATCCCACCTTCAAATTCACTTCCTTCTTCATAGACTATTATTAATTCTTCCCTCTTCTTCTCCTACCAAGCCCATTCTGCCTCCATCCCTTCTCCAGCTCCATGGCCACTTTCAAGATCAGTCCCACACTTTGTGTTTGACCACTGCAAGTCTCTATTAACTTTCTTTACACAGTCACGTATCCCTCCAATCTCTTATCCACATTGTTCTCAAAGGAGCTTTCTAATTTGAAATGTGATCATCTCATCCCTCTGCTCCAGATTTTTCACTGGTTCTTGATCTCCCACAAGATAATGGAAACTCATCTGCATGAAACACAAAGGCTCCAGATGATATATGGTTTCTGATTTCTTGTCCAACTCCCCACCTCATGCTTATGTCTAGGAACACTCAAGAATTCAGTTTCCAGAACATACCATACTCGTATATCTTGTACTAACACCCTTGCACTGCTTCTTTGTAGCATATTGTCTCAAACTCTTCCTGGTCTGCAAAGACTCCCCTAAGCCTCACCATCTTAACCACATGGATGGAGGGTCTTCTTTGCCAGTAGTCTCATTAACTGTGTATATGTTTCTCTTAAAGAAATTTTATTTTTCTTTTATAGTTTTTGAAAGCCTGCCTTTATATTACTAACAATGTAAGGGAAAGGGCATGACTTTTCACTTCATAGCATAGTGCCTTCCCATGGTAGGCACTCAAATACTGGATTTTTTCATCCTTGCCTATAAGGAACTTGCAATCTACTTAGGGAAAGTAGTTATGTTCACAGCAAAAGTTAAGTAACAATACAAGACAGTATAATCATGACATCAGCAATTTCCAAACTCTGCCTGCACATTAGAATTACGTTGGGGTTTTCCAAAAATTCTTAAGTTCAGGCCACGCCCCATACCAATTAAATCATAACAAGTGGGCATGGAACACAGGCCTCAATACTTTTTGAAGTTCCCTATGAGACTCTAACATGCAGTAACAGAAGGAACCATTGCAATAACAGAAGGAGCAGTTAACAAAGACATTAGGATGGTCCAGTTAGAGCTGGTGCAGTGGTTTTCAAATGGTTCACGTTGCAGAATGTCTGGAAGTTACAGACCACTCCTCGACATCTAGCAAGTCAGCTTCTCTCGCACATGCCTTTACCCATGTTATTCCCCTGCATAAGAAACAACACTTGGGGGGCACCTGGAGGGCTCGGTTGGTTAAGCGTCTGCCTTCTGCTCAGGTCATGATCCCAGGGTGCTGGGATCAAGTCCTGCATTGGGATCCCTGCTCAGCGGGGAGTCTGCTTCTCCTTCTCCCTCCCCCTACTCATGCTTTCTCTCTCTGTCTCTTTCTCTTTCACTCTCTCTCCCTCTCAAATAAATAAATAAAATCTAAAAAAAAAAACAAACAAAAAACCCCACACTTGGTCACTGGGCAACTCCCCTTCTCCCTCCCCCTACTCATGCTTTCTCTCTCTGTCTCTTTCTCTTTCACTCTCTCTCCCTCTCAAATAAATAAATAAAATCTAAAAAAAAAAACAAACAAAAAACCCCACACTTGGTCACTGGGCAACTCCTACTTCACTCAAATCCTTCCTCCTGACCCTCACAGGCAGAAACAGGGATTTCTTCCACAATCTTCCACTAAACCTTGTATATATTCCTTTAAAGCAAGAGCGTATGAGCTAGACACTCTAAGTCACGCCACCAACTTAATAACAGCTTTGGTGCTTAAAAAAAAAAAGAGAAATTCTACTAAATTATATGCATACATATGTGTGTCTATTATCGGAAACACTCTAATTTCAGAAAAGTTAAAATATGAAACATTTCAGGCCTAGAATCAAGGAAATACAGTATGTTTAATGTTCCATATGAACCAGATGCAATTTTGTGCACAAAATAAAAATATGATTGTACTGTATATTTTAATTCTTAAAAATCACATTGGTGTATGGTTCACTATTACAAATTTGATTATACTTTTAGGAAGATGTAAGCATTTTCTTAAATTCAGATCATAAACTACTTGAAAAATTATCACACTTCCCAAAAAGGAAAATGAAAGAAATGATATCTTAATAGCATATATAATTTATATATGCTATATATACATTAAGATATGATCATTTCTTTCATCTTCCTTTGAATATATGCATATATATACATAATGAATTTACTTACCTGAGTAGTGAATAAGGCTGTGTTTGAAAGATCAATAAATCATTACAGTGGCCCTAATCAACATAAAAAAAGAATTATCAAGGTGTTTAAAAGAATAAAAATGCATTAATAATTTAATATTTTTATTTTGTAAATGTAAAAGAAATTATGTACAGCAGCAAATAAATCTCTCTCCCTCTAGTCATTCACACACACACACACCCCCCCCATACGTAGACATACACACACCCACTAGCCACACAAGCTTTCCGTACGTTGCTACCATTTCTCAGTGACCAAGTTTTTACCTAACCACAACCTATAAAATTGCAAATTTAAAACTCAGATATATGTTTTTCTTATAGAACAGTGAGCTCAAAATGAGAAAAGTAGTGATTTTCAAGCTTTTTTGTTTTTAAGCGGAACTTTTCTTTTCCAAATGACTCTTATTTTAAAATCTCTTTATCTTGTCTCTCTTTTCCAAATGGTGCCAGGATTCCCTGGGAATTCTTCATTTGGAAATCTCAGATCCAGAAGGTTTTTTGAATATGATTCTCCTATCTAAAAGTTAATGTGGAAGAATCAGCAGAAAATGCCCCTAATCCTTTCAAATAATTCTTTAGAATTTCATAATTTATGCTCATGATTTTAATCAGAATTCCTGTTTTAATAAGAAACTCTGTATCCTACCAATTTCTAGTGCCAGGAAAAAGAAGACAAACCACAAAATTTGCTTTTTAATTAAATGCAAAGTCGTGGTTTTAATCTTTCGTTGAAGCACTGAATTCTCCACCAAAGAAAGTTCTAAAACTTTCAATGTATGTAACGTTTAAACTGGAGGGTTCAAAACTATAAAGTAAACCGAATCCCCTGGAGAGAGGCCAGCTCCTTTCAGGGTTCGCCACTCGGCAGGCACAGCTCTGGAGATAACTATGTCTGCAAAGACGTCCAGGAGAGAGCTGGCACCCACGGGGCTGGCTTCTGGCCGGTGCACCCTGTCTCTGCCACTCAGAGCCGCGCTGTTCCCAGATGTCCCACACAAACCAGAGCAACCCATCGGGCGCTCCCGTCCCGTCACAACACAGGACGAGTGTGGCCACCTTGCTCTGAATTTCCCAAGGTGCAAGGGGTGAAAGAACAATACTCTCCAAATGCTATTCATTTATTTCTTTGACCTTAGTTTTATCAAATTTTAAAACTGGAATGCTTTCATCTTAAATATAAAATGGGTAAAGCAGTGGCAAAAGACACATAAAGTAAAAAGAAAACACACTTAAAAATTTGGAGATGCTTTCCTCTTGATGGGAGAAGCTAGCACTGGTGTTCTAGTTATTAAGTGAGGTTGCAAATTCCATGGGTACTTATTACTATATTTAGTCAGTTACATATACACGGTATACAGTCTTATGAAATATCAAGTATAACTTGCGAATATTTTAATTTAATAAAATCATAAACACTCATACTATGGTGAGACTCAAAGAGAAAAGGAAGAGTCATCCTTTAAAAGCTTTTCTTAATAATTTGACTAACGAGGTTAATAGAGCTATTTGGATTTGTAAACTCAAAATATTCTGAAATACTTCACAAAAGCCACTCGTTCTGAAGATTAATCACACTATAGAGTAACATTTTGTATTCTTCCATATTTTACAATGCGGGAATAGCAATAATTTTGTTGAATAGCCATTTAGTTTGAATAACAAAACTACTCAGAGGAAATATTTAGATATGAAATTTTCTTACTGTATCCAAGGAAAGTAAATCATCTTTGCTCCCACCAAATACCATTATTTCATTTTCTTTCCCCAAACAGGCTGTATGCCATAACCTATAATTGAAAATTATAAGCAAAGTAAAATACTATGAAGAAAGAGACTGTATGTGGCATATAAAACAATTTTAAACTGCACGCTTCACATGGGATCTATTTCCAAATGGGCATGATTGAACTTGAGCCTTTGGCACATCCTAAAAGAGATTCTGAAGATTCCTCTAGAATCACTAAAACTTTAGACTCTCATTAAGTCATGTTAATTAAGGGGATGACCCCTAATAACTCTTTTCTCTTATATCCCCCAACCTTCTAGCCTCTTTATCTCATAGATATTATCAGTGAAATAAAATTAATTAAAAAGGAACTGATCATCTTATTGCTGAAATGGACCCTTTTCCCAATTTTCTGATTACTATCTGCCATGTACTGTTTTCATCATTTTTGACTTTTCTCTCCTGTTCTCTGTTCCCTACCACCTGACAAACCCAACGTGGCCATCCCGTCACCTTTACGCTGTCACACTACTTATCACTCTGGGCACAGAAGACCAGAAGTGTTCCTCGTTTTTCTGTCTCTAGTCTCTCTCAGCTACATTTAGCTGATAAGTAACATTTTTCAAATGTTTTTAACCATGGACATGTCCTGGTCAGGAAGCAACTGTGCCATTTTTCTTAGCCTCATATGCGTGATCAACAGTTCTTTTTCCCATAATTCTTAACTCTTGGCCCCTCCCCTGCAATGAAACCTCTATCCAGCCAAGTTCATTTATTTGCATCCCCTAAGAAAAAAGCTTATCTATCTGTAGGCTTTTGCTCACCCTATTTCTTATGCTTAAGATGATAAGTCATTCTTTCAGGGCCTTAAACACAGGTTCGAAATCCCCAGGAAGTACCCAAATACTCAAACACAACGGCCCTGTCACCCTCCCTGGTCAGCACCTTTGAACATACTTAGGTGCTCATTTTATCCTCTCCTGACTTACATTTGAAGACAAACTGTTCTATATACTACTTTAATTATTTGATGTGCGGATCTTCTGAAGGTCCACATGTGGGGTCCTTAGATCAAAACTTGTCAGTGGTGTGCTGGAAGTGGCTTACGGGCTCGGTGAAACCCATTCTGCCTGTCTCTATCCAAACCCCCGTTCAGTGCCATCACAGTGGGAGCCTGAAGGTGGCCATGGTGGAACCAGCAAATGCTACAAATTAGGGCTTTTTTGTTTTGTTTTTCCTGAAAGCAGTTGTTAACCCTTTACCAGCCCACCACTGCAACTTGGGAAATCTAATTTTATGCTTCTCCTTAAAAATGCCGAAATATGGTGTCCTGCATCGAGTGGGTGCCCAACAACTCTACTTAACAAAAGCAAATACCAAAAAACCCACCATAATTTATTCAATGATTAAATAAATTATTTAATAAGAGTAGAGCACCTGAAGTTCTTTTGGAAATGGTCTGATAGCTCAGAGTCACCTCCAAGTTCACACTAAACATAATCTTATGTTGGATAAAATTCAATATTTCCAGGAGCTCTCTCAGGGAAAAAAAGCACATGTAAAGTTCTCAATTTTAGCAGATAAATTAAGAATTTTACAAAGTCCTTGGCTTTGACTCTGAGGGAATTTGGATGACTTTCCTTAATAGGAAAGTCATCCTATTGCTGAAGCACCCAAATTGCTGAAGCAACAGACACGCAATTACACATTTTCACTTATTTTATTACCACATAACTTATTTTCAGTACATTTACCCTTTCCACTTAACGCCCACAAGTGCAAACAGTAGGATCACGCACAATTTGTCACATCAAGTACTCTCCTCAAACAATCACTCACACATTCAATGGCAGTTGCACTCGGGACCCAGCACAGAACTGAGTCATAAGAGATTTTTTTAGGAAATACTCTGTCCAATTCTCCAACTTATATGTTAGGACATAAATTGATAGTAAGTCTTCATCGACACCCAGATTATGGTGTGGGCTCGGGGAGGGGGATCGGATAAAGGAAATGGAATACGAAGAGTGTTTCGTTTCCAGGAGAGAAGGCCGTGTGTAACCTTGGCAACAGTCATGGGATCCAACGGGAAGTACCTGAGGCTCTGAAGTCAACACTTTGTTGGACTTCTTCTACAGACACATTAAATAAAGGGTCCTTGCTGACAGCCACTTCTACAGCAATTAGACAGGGCCAGATAGATGGCCTTTCAACCAAGCCTTGCTCTGAGGTGAGACCTGGAGAAGAGAGCGCTACGCTGCAAAATGGTGGTTTCAACCAGAGCCGATTTTGCCCCCAGAGGACATTTGACAATATCTGAAATATTTTTGATTGTCACAACTCCAGGTGTGGGGGGGAGGGCAGTACTACTGGCCTCTAGTGCGTGAAGGCCAAAGACACTGCTAAACGTCCTCCAGTGCACAGGACACCCCTAATAACAAAGAATAATTTGGCCAAAATGTCGATAGTGCCGGGGTGGTGAAACCCTGCTGTGGATTACAAGAGGAGAATTGGGCCATTTACATTTCAGTTTATAACTTGAAACATTCTACACAACATGTATTTAGATGTTAAGTAAATTCTCACTCATAACAAATTAGTATACATACACATACATATGTTCTCCTTACACTAAACTGTATCCCACCTGTTCTCCTCCTCACCTCATACCTGAAGATAGATCTGCCTCTGTCTTATCTGCCTTAGGGGAACTCTGGCCTGGACTTCATCATCGAAGAACACTGGAAAGCCTTTCCTGCCTTGATTTTGGTGACATCTAGCTTGCAACCTGATGTTTTGTCTATAGACTGATAGTTTATGTCCTCTCACAGCTGCTCTAAACTTATCACCTAAACATTCTAATAAAGCATATTATTTACATGACACATCAGCTGAATTGAAAGAAATCTCTTTACATAGCTCAGATCTAACTAATATTATTATTAATAATAGTTGTGTTGTTCTAATTACTTATTAAGGATTGAATTACAAAATAGGAGCAATTTAAAAATTAAACATATTCTTACTACCACTTTGGTCCAAAATTAATGCATTCGTACAATCAAAGAACTGGAAGAGAACTGAGAGCTTCCCTAGTCCAACTCCCTCATTTCATGGGACGAATAAATTAATGCTCAGTTTAAGTGACTTTCCCAAAAAGCCAAAAAGCTAAGTAGTAGCTGAGCAAGGACTAGAACGCAAGGCTCCCAGATCTTTATATAAAACACTTTAAATTAAAAAATGCATTTCAAAAGATTGTAATTGCTAAAATAATACATTCCAATGAATTTTTACACATGAAAATATAAGAATCACATATATAATTATGATGAACTCTAAAAGTTTTATGGATATTAATATAGACACTGAAATATATACAAAATTTTTCAGGCCTTTTCCTCAAGCACGTTACTTAATTGCCACTTATTAAACTTCTGAAATGCATACCAGTAAGTTGACCTCATACTTGCATACATAACCTATAGCAAAAAAAAATTCTGAAATACATGGTATGAAAAAGTAAAATCTATTACTAATGGTAATGATTATAACATGTTGACTCTGAATTTCCTATGAATATATTTTTATTATACTACTCTCTCAAATTAGAAAAAAAAAAGAATTACAATACTAATGTGGTTTTCTTTGTACAGTTGACCCCTGAACAACGCAGGGGTGGGGGCACTGATACCCCACAGAGTTGAAAATCGACATATGATTTCTGGCTCCTCAAAACTTAAGTACTAATAGCCTACTGTTGGCCAGAAGCCTTGCCAAAAGCATGAAGTCAATTAATACATATTTTGTATATGTATCACGTACTGTATTCTTACAATAAAGTAAGCTAGAGAAAATGTTTATAAAAACAAAACAAATGAATAAGAAGCAAAATCAGATCTATGAATACAGAGAACAAACATGATTGACAGAGGAAAAGGAAGTGGGGGGCGGGCAAAATGGTGACGGGGAGTGGGAGATACAGGCTTCCAGTTATGAATGAGTAAGTCATGGGAATAAAAGGCACAGCACAGGAATACAGTCAATGGCACTGCGGTAGCGCTGTCTGGTGACAGGTGGTACCTACAATTGTGGCGAGCAGAGGTTAATGTATACAGTTGTTGAATCCCCATGTTGTACACCTGAAGCTAACGTGTGTCAACTATACTCACATTTTAAAAAAGAAAATATTAAGAAACTCATATGGAAAATACATTTATAGTACTGTGTTTATTAAAAAAAAAATCCATGTAATAAGTGGATCCATGCAATTCACACTCGTGTTGTTCAAGGATCAACTGCAGTCTAATAATATATTGTTTCTACAACTTTTACTCTATAATATACGACAAATAACTAACATGTTTCTTTTTCAAAAAATTCATATTAATGAATATATCCATTAATTAAAATAATAATCTGCCATCTATTTGATCAACATAAAAGTAATTTTCTCATTAAATTGCAAAAAACCTCTTCCAAAAACAAATAACTACTAAAGCCAACCCCATTCTTGTCTGATTAAAAATATTAACATTATATGATACTTTCAATTTCTTTACTTTTTCATATTACCAAGCAAGATTACACATTTACCTAAAAACGTAACGTTTTCAAATATGCAAATGTGGATAAAAACAGAATAGACCATTTCTAACAATTAGACATAACTAAAATGATAATTAAATTACTTAGGTAACATCAAGCTTATTTGAAATATCTTTCTGGATGATTTACAATTTTAAAGGCAAACACTACAATATCAGTGCTATATTTTAATACTTCAGAAATTCCTAACTATCTTACTATTCATTAACTTCTAGACTTACCTGGGCCTTGTTTTAGGTAAGTGCGTAAGTTGTTTCCAACCATTTGTTATGTAATTATAAATCCAACCATCACCTGCAATGATGACAGTTCAGAAATTAAAGATTAGGTCTTTGGGATAACGTTTAAATTTTTTCCCCAAATTTATCATGCTACATTTATGCAACTATCTTTCGTGTGTTTGCATATTTTCTCCCCAAAATTTTCAGAGATATACAAAGGTAAAGTAACCATGACAATGAACCCTCACATACCCCAGATTCAACAACTATCAAGATTTTGTCACATGTGCTCCATTTATCTTTTTTTTGTTATTCTCGTGGCTCAATTACTCTAAAGCAAATCCTAGATCTCCTGTCATCTTCCCCATGTTTACTTCAGTAAACATCGCTTTAAAAAATACATTGTTTACAGAACCACAATGCCGTTATCTTATCACCACAATGCCATTATCACAGTCAACAAAAGTAAAATAATTCTTGGCGTCTATGATACCCAGAAGTTACGCTGACTGTACAGGAGGACGCTGACTGGACTGAGAGGTAGGACGTGTATTTCCCCACGTGTCAATGACCAAAAACAGCAAATAGGAATGAAAAACGTTAGAGCTCAAAAAGACATGATATTGAACAACCCCTACTGAAACAAACAGATGTTAGTTTTTTATGAGGCTCCAAATCTCTTTTCATTAAAAGCCTTCAAACGGGCGGAGCATAGTCATCTGCAGTAAGGAACGTCCCCTACTGGAAAGGCCTGTTCTCGGACCAGCCTCTGGAGCCTGTTTGCCGCCAGCGGACTGCCAGATGCGCAGCTGACGCTCGGTAAACTGGTGTCGGAGAATAAGGGGTTGTTTCCAGATCCTGTACGGGCTTGTTGAAATGAGCTTTCCTATGGAAGCCCTTCCAGTCATGGAAAACTTCTTCAGAAAACAAAACATGTAACATACCAAACTAAGAAGCTGATACTCTTAGCCATCTGTCTATCCTGATGCCACATTTTACTGCTGGAACAAACCAACCCGTATTACAAAACCAGAGCCACTGGAATCAGCAGTGACAGGAGCTTCAAGATTCTGGCTAAGCACTTTCCTTTATAGTTCTGGAACAAAAAGAGAGGGAACTGGCCTTCCCACCTTATATTTCCAGAGCCTTCTGGGGAAGACTGTTCTTCTAATCCCCATTCCAGCCTACAGCGTAAGTATCTGGATCAAAACTCAGGAAGGCACAGAATCACAGAATATTATAGTTGAAAGGGGCTTTAATTCATCTAGGTTCAACCACCCTTCCTTTTCTATACACCTAGGAAACAGGAGAACATGGAAAGCCAAAGGTACTAAAGCAACGGGGTCTTCTAATTCTTAACGCAAGCATACAGTTGGGGATAAAGGTGTACCAGAAAATTAAAAAACAAAAAAAGAAAGACACCTTACGTATCAAATACAGTTAAGAAAAAAGAATGAGGTAATAATTGTAGGCTAAACTTTAATTGACTTACTTAATGGAATATTGTCTGCACTTAGTCCACCAAATAGAAAAAGTTTATCATCAGCTATTGGTGTTAAAGTATGCCACGACCGATGTTTGGGGTTTTCTCCGTTAACAGGAATCCTGTGGCCAGGGGAAAAAAACAAAAATCTAGTTACGGTGTTAGTCAGAATAAAAGGTTTCCAATCATCTCAGATTAAAGTGAAAAACTGCCTTCACTACTTTTAAAAGAAGCTGATTTTACTATCTCCACCTGCATTAAGATGAAGATTTTAAAAACATTCTTAAATGCTTAGATGAATTTAAACAATCTTTCCATTTACCTCTATTCCACCTGGTCACAGAGCACAGACTGAAAATTACAGTCGATCCCCGGTTAACTTCCAGTGCATGCTTCACATCATTCTTGTTGTTTAATCCATAGAACTTCTTCAGTTTTTCAACATAACTATTTTCATGTCTGTAACTTTTTACTGTTGGCCCATGTTTAATTTTGTATTTTCAACTGATTTCCTCAAGTATATCATGGGATTTGGGTGTTGTTTTTACTTTGGTTTACTTGCTGTACGATTTCCCAAAGCTTCTTTACCTGAAAATGCTAGCTACTCTAGCTTCAAAATAAAAGTATGCAGGGGCGCCTGGGTGGCTCAGTCGGTGATAAGCATCTGCCTTGGGCTCAGGTCATGGTCCTGGAGTCCCGGGATAGAGCCCCACGTCAGGGTCTCTGCTCAGTGGGGAGTCTGCTTCTCCCTCTCCCTCTGCTCCCCACCCCCTCATGCTCGCACTCTCTCTCTGTCTCTGTCAAATAAATGAATAAAATCTTTAAGATAAATAAATAAAAATAAAATAAAAGTAGGCCTGTGTGGCTCAGTTGGTTAAGTGTCTGCCTTCGGCTCAGGCCATGATCCCAGGGTCCTGGGACTGAGCCCTGCATTGGGCTCCCTGCTCAGCGGGAAGTCTGCTTCTCCCTCTGCCCCTCCTCCCAACCCTGGCTTGTGCTCATTCTCTCTCTTACTCTCTCTCTCAAATAAATAAAATCTAAAAAACAAAACAACAACAACAAAAAAAGACATCACAAGAAAATGACAGACCAATATTGCTCATGAACATAGATGCAAAAATCCTCACCAAAATATTAGTAAATGAAATCCAAAAAATTAAAAGAATTACACCATGACCAAAGTAAGACTTATCCCCAGTATGCAAGGCTGTTCAACATTCACAAAGCAGCTCACGGAACCCACCATATCACTAGGCTACAGAAAAATCAAATGATCATATCAATAGAAGCAAGGGGCTTCCCTCTCAGCAGAGTCTGCTTCTCTCTCTCTCTCCCTCTGTACCTCCCACTGATGCTTCTCTCCCTCCTTCTCCCTCTCTCTCTCTCAAATGAATAAAATCTTAAAAAAAAAAAAAAAGTATGCAAGCCATTCCAGATCCAGGATAAACCTCTAAAGATTTCAAAGAAATACTGTTCTATTCTTAAAAAAATAAAAATGTAAGTACAAAAGTTTAAGAGGTAAGAAGATACCATTCTCCAACATTCTGGAATGTTCCAGAATAATATGGGCCATTTGTGGAAGATATAATTATTTTTTCCAAAATGGAAATATTTTTATGGTTTGTGTTGACTATAAGAATCATTTTGGTTACAAAATGTTCAACAACCACAAAAGTATTTTTTTCACAAAAGTATTTTTAAAAAGGAGAGTTCTCTTATAATCCTCTCTTCCCATAATAAGAAATAATAATAATTTGGTATATATCTTTCTAGGTTTTAATATACATATAAGCATATTTATTAAAAAACATAAATGGGATCATAGAGTCTGTTCTGTAACCTTGTCGTTCAACTAATATGTTGTAGAATATTTCTATAAGTATAACTTCTTTTGGTAACGGAAGCACAGTAACCCACTGGGCAAATGTATCCATGATTTAAACAATCCCCACTTGTGAACACGGGGGTTGCCCTCCAGTTCTTGCTTTCGTAATAATGTAATACAAATGCACATGCACGCGTGCCCAATTATTGCCTTTGGAGAAATTCTGGATCAAAGTAGAAATTCCATTTTACGTTTTATTCTCTTTTTTTAAAGATTTTATTTATTTATTTGACACAGAGAGAGAGAGCACAAGCAGGGGGAGCAGCAGGCAGAGGGAGAGGGAGAAGCAGGCTCCCCGCAGAGCAGAGAGCCCAACATCGCCCAGGTCCATCCCAGCACTCCAGCATCATGACCTGAACCTACGGCAGGTGCTTACCCAACCAGGCACCCCTGGCTTGTATATCCGTATTTTATTTTACATTTTTAACATATTGCCAAACTACCTTCCAGAAAAACTGTACCAACTTATACTCCCACTAATTGTGTTGTTATAACCTAGCACACACTGGTTATTTGTAATTATTTTTATCTGATAAGTGAAAATTATTATTTTTAGGGGTGCTGAGTGGCTCAGTCAGTTGGGCATCTGCCTTCGGCTCAGGTCGTGATCCCAGGATCCTAGGACTGAGTCCTGCATCTGGTTCCCTGCTCAGCGGGGATCTGGCCTCTCCCCTTCCCCCTTCCTCTGCTCATGCTCTCTCTCTCAAATAAATAAAGAAAATCTTTAAAAAAACCCCACAACAATTATTTTTAGTTCCATTTCTTTGACTGTATATAAGGTTGAACATCTTTTTAAAATAATTTTGGGGAGCGCCTGATTGGCTCAGTTGGTTAAGAGTCTGCCCTTGGCTGGGTCATGGTCTCAGAGTCCTGGGACCAAGCCCTGTGTTAGGCTCCCTGCTCAGTGGGGAGTCTGCTTGTCCCTCTCCCTCTCCCTCTGCCCCTCCCCCTACTCATGCTCTCTCTCTCTCTCTCAAATAAATAAAATCTTTTTAAAAATAAAATAATTTTGCCCATTTGTATTTCTCCAATGAGTTACTCATGTATGTTCTTTGTCCACTTTTCTATTGGATTATTTGTCTTTTTCTTATGGATTTTCTAAGTTCCTGTGGACAGTGGCTAACTGAACATAATAAAATTTTTTTTAATAATTAATAAAAAAAATAGTGCAGGGGCACCCAGGTGGCTCAGTTGGTTATGTGTCTGCTTTTAGCTCAGGTGGTGATCTCAGGGTCCTGGGATCCAGCCAAGCATTGGGCTCCCTGCTCAGCGGGGAGCTTGCTTCTCCTCTCTCTGCCCCTCTCCCTGCTCATGCTCTTTCTCGCTAATAAATAAATAAAATCTTTTAAAAAACACTGCAAATATGACTTCTAGCTTGTTTTTTGTTTGCATTTTCCAATTTGCCTTTTAACTTTGATATAGTTTTCTTTTCTTTTTTAAGATTTTATTAATTAATTTATTTATTTGAGGGCAACTGGGTGGCTCAGTCAGTTAAGCATTTGCCTTCGGCCCAGGTCATGATCTCGGGGTCCTGGGATCGAGCCCCATGTCAGGCTCCCTGTTCAGTGGGGGGTCTGCTTCTCCCTCTCTCTCTGCTCCTCCCCACTGTTCACGCTCTCTTTTGCTCTCTCTCTCAAATAAATAAAATCTTTAAAAAAAAACCCATATGAAACAAATATTTTGTTTATTTATTTGAGAGAGAGAGCACAAGAGGAGGAGGGGGAGAAACAGGCTCCCCGTTGAGCAGGGAGCCCACCGCAGGGCTTGATCCCAGGACCCCGAGATCACAACTGGAAGGCGGACACCCAACCAACTGAGCCTCCCAGGTGCCCCGGGTTTATACCATCTTTAGAAAAACTTTCTCCACACCAAGATTTTAAAGACAATCCGCTACATTTTTTTCTGGCAGTTTCACAGTTTCATTTTTAATAGTATTTCTATTTTGGAATAATATATAGCTCTGATCCCATCTCATTACCTGAACAGCTGAAGTGATAGATAAATAGATTTATTCTATTGTTAAATACGTATTTTGAACCACAATTAAAATCTGACTTTTACCTACTTCGTTATCTGTTTACTTGTGATGACCCCAATAAACTCTTCCTTCATTTCTTCTACTGACCAGTTCTCAAGAATACTTAGTACAAAACCAGTACTTTTACATAATCAATTTTCAACTGCTAGCATTCTCCTTTTATTTAGTTTAATTAAAGAATAAACTCTGCATTTAAATCTGTATACTCCTTGCTTAGGGATATATATTTCCTTCATATAATCTGAAGGAAAAAGATACTAATTCAGTTATAGACACTCAAATTTGGATTATGGTCCCAAAGGCGCACACACACGCACACACACACACACACACACACACACACGCCTTTCAATTAAAAAATACTTAAATCTCAAACTTACCTTCCAGACCAAGTCCAGGTATCTAAGTTCAGACAGTGCAGATCATTCATCCTAGTTTGCTAAAATAGAAGTGTGTTAAATTAATCTGTGTTTTACATCTGTCATGGGCTAAAATTTTGGTTTTAAAATTAGTTCAGATTCAAAATAGACCATCTCCATTTTACTTAACAACAGAAGTTTATATATCGGGAAACAATGCTAAGTGTTCTAAAATTAATATAGAGCTACCCAATTAATTTGTCAAGGGGGAAAGGAAGAAATGGGTTTAAACTAACAGGATTTAGATGTTTAGAAATTAAACTTTTCTGGTTATGCACTGAAGTGAAGGATTCTCCTCATTAAAATATGACTTATAAATCATCTGTCATGACTCATGGATAGACTGTTTAAGGGATGAAAAATAAATAAAAGTTATTACTGAACAGCATTTTAATATCTAGATAATTTGAATAGTCAGTTGTTCCCCAGAATCAGAAAATAATTTTTTGTAAGAAGAATCACATGTAAAAATACCATTTCCATTTAAAACACTAACCAAAACACGTCCGCCAAAGATATAGCCCTTATTTCCAAGAACTGCACATGTGTGCGCGGCTCGCGGCTGTGGTGGAACTCCACCCTGCAAGCAGAGATGAGAAAACACAGTGCCAAGGCTTGAAACAACTCTAAGGTCAGTATGAGAAACACCTGACCACCAAATCACCATTACCCCTGTAATTCAATAAGAACCTTAATGCAAAAGTTCACTCTAAATAATAATGATTACAGACAAACACTGCTCTTCAAGAATGAAATTTAGGGGCGCCTAGGTGGCCCAGTCGGTTGGGCGTCTGACTCCTGGTTTCCCTTCAGGTCCTGATCTCAGGGTCATGAGATCCAACCCTGCCTCCCGTGGGCGCTCAGCGGTGAGTCTGCTTGAGATTCTCTATTTCCATCTCCCTCTGCCCCTCCCCTTGCTCCTGTGCACGCTCGCTTTCTCTCAATAAATAAATCTTAAAAAAAAAAAGAAGAATGAAATGTACTCACCCTGATCTTTACTTTTTAAAGTGTTTTTCTTAAATGCCTGACACTATTTAGCAAAATGAAATTTCATGTAAATTTCAGCTTGAAATATAAAGATTTAAAAATCAAATTAAAAAGATTCTCTCCCTCTTTCTGCCTCCTTCCCTCTCCCCCCCCCACCAGTCCCCCGCAGAGTTCATATGATGAGTGAGCAGTTCCCAGTGATGATCTCAGAGACTAAAACATTACATCTGACCCCCAAACTCCTGGTGTCTCAAATTCCACAAGGAGAGCTTCCCTCTTGCCTTAAGCCCAACAGTGCTTTATCACTTACTAAAACTCTTGCCATTAACTAATAACACTTTTCTATACTTTTACTTTGACTAAATGTAGCAGATCTTTTCTCCAGAGTTTTGGATTGGTGGGTAAAGAGAGAATATAATGAGTAGATGAATGAATGAGACTTAAAGGAAAAAATTTCTGCGTAATTTCCATGTGTTCATCATGGTGGGTGCCTTAGTGTATGCATTTCATTCCAAGTTCTGAAAGAACTTTGTCCACATTTTCAGGGCTTTGGCTCCGAGTGTGTGCACACAACATTTAAGCTCTACGGCCAATACCGGCACTTCCTAGACTTTTCAGGCTTACTTGCATGACTGTCCTGAAGCTAACACGGTAAGAGATAATTCAGATATTACCAATTTAACACTTAAATAAGTGACAGAGAATCTTTTGATATGTGGTTCCCAGCCTTTCCAGCAAAACACAACCTTTATTATTACCTCATTCCTGATCTGAAATTTTGGAATGTATGTATACATTTATTATGAAACAAATATCAAATTTCTATCAAACACATTTATTAGCCTCCTAAAGCTTCTGAATAAACTGAGTTCATGTAATTCCAAACAAAAACAAAGAAACGGCATCTGTGTGTCTAACTGCCTAAATAAAGCACAATGTTAAGTTGCTAGAAATACTGAAAAAAACCCAAAGATCCCTATTACTAATATATTGCTTTTAAAGGGTAAAAATCCCATGTAGGAAAAACACTTTCAACCTTTCCATTTTATAGATGACACACTAAATGGCTTATCTAAAGTACACAGCTCTTTTAGGACGTAATTAGAATGCAAATCCAATTTCTTTTAACTTTGACACCATTAACTGGTACATTCTACCATGCTGCCTTGTCTTTTGATGCTGATATTTGGGAATAATGAAGTACTTTAAGAATGTCTCTAAAAAATGAAGAGACATCCAGCTATAGCCATGCCAGAAGAACTTTCAGACAAAATATAAATCATAGAAGAACTTATTTGAACAAATCACCTTAGAAATTACAGTGAAAGTCTTGGTAAATATGAACTAAAATAGGGTCAAGTGTATGTAAGAATGTTGGAGAGGGCTACAGACTGAGGTAAGAAGAAAGAAAGGGCCCAAGAAAGACTTGAAGTCCACAGAACTAATTATAAGCTACCTCAGCTCTCATCCTCAGGAGCACATTCTCCTTTTTTTTTTTTTTTTTTTTTTAAGTAGGCTCTAGCCCAATGTGGAGCTTGAACTCACAACCCCGAGAACAAGAGTCGCACGTTCCACTGACTGGGCCAGCCCGGTGCCCTGACAGGAGCACATGCTACGAATATGCCTTCAAGAGCTGCAGACCCCTGCTTCTTCTCTAAAGAAATAGAGGCTACAGATCCCCAAAAGAGATCTAGGATGAGTTTCAGTAGATCCAGCCTCAACACTGTATCTCGGCGCCTGCTTGCTGACACAAAATTATCTGAACAGAGATAAAATGCTTTTATTTCATTAACAAAAGACATAAATCTTAAAATTCAAGTGGATGCATGTCATTTGTGCATACTAGTGGACAGTTTTGGTTTCGCCTGTTTAGCACTCCATTCTGCACAGTTCTGGTGACTTATCACTCACAATCCTCTGCTCCCCGAGGGTAGGACTGAGATGTGAGGCCTGTCATCCCCTTGGCAACAGGAACTAACGTAAAGAGTGGGAACCTGCCCAATATGGCCAGAGTCCTTTTCTGGGACTAATTTGTAGACTTTGAAAGAATGCAGTACCGATAGAAAGGACTGCTTGGCCAGCCAGGACCATATTCCCTCCTAAATGAGCCAGCTGGTCTGCAGCAGACAGAATGAAGCTAGCATACAAAGAGCAGCAGAGAGAAGCTGACAAAGATGAAAATGTGGTGATGCTGTTGAGTAACTTGCTCTAGCTCCTGAGGCCCTAGTCCCCGCAGCTCTTCCACTGTGTGAGCCACGCCAAAATATACCTTCCCTCTACGTAAAAATTCATTATGGCTTAAGCTAATTTGAATTTGGGTTTGCTCACCAGCACATGAAAGAGAATAATAATGTATTTTTGTCATGGTTTAATTGCATGTAGATTTCAAGAGTTTATGAAATATGGGCTTTTCAAAATTGTGGACTTGATTATAAAAGGATGTTTTTAAAAAATGATTTTATTTATTTTTGAGAGAGAGAGAGCGAGCTCGAGTGGGGGGAGGGGCAGAGGGAGAAGCAGACTCCCTGCTGAGTAGGGACTCTACCCCAGGACCCCGAGATCATGACCTGAGCCAAAGGCAGACGCTTAACCAACTGAGCCACCCAGATGCCCTAAAAGGACATTTTAAAAGCGCCATCATTAAATCAGGACATCACACTTGTGGGTAAAGAATGATGATGGTACCCACTTTGGAAGATTTTTCTAGAAAACTTTAGCTAAGCTGGAGAAAAACAGGTGATTAAAAAAAAAAAAGAGTATTAGTGATGGTACTCAAGGGGTTATATGATTATAAACTCAATTGCTAAAATCCAAATAACTTAGCAAAAAATATTCTTTTAAAGTATCAATGAATATATAAATACAAAGGTAACTTTTTACAATACTTACTTTAATTTCTGGTTGAAACCAATTCTGTGTCTTTGTATCAAATACATGAACATCATTATGCCAGCCCCAGAATATCTGTTCTTCCTAAAACGGGAATTTTTAAAATACTTCAAAGCTTTTATAATCTTTAGGCTATTGTAATAAATTTCATTGCATATTTGCTGGTGAAATAATAGACACCATTATAAAAATAGAGGCAAATGTTACCATAGTCATAAAGCTAATGCAAACGCCAGTGGCTCACAAAGTGTGGCCTCCAGACCAGTAGCAGCCACCACCTGGAAACTTTTCTTCTCATAGCATTGCTTGCAGTGAGTCACATCTTTACTTGTTGATAATCTTCCAATTCCCACAAAGAATTGTCTCTTTTAGAATTGCAGAGGACAAAATGACATTTATATTTTGCATTCTGTGTTCCTAGAGTACATGCTCAGAATTCCTAATCTTTGCAATTAGGAACCTTGGGGGACCATGGTTCCTTTTCCCAGAAAGCTCCAATCACTTGTACTTAATCATGCAATTTGTTCTTATGGGTCAAACTTGTGCTTACTCTCTTCTTTGTTTTCTAAGAGATAAAATTGTCAGCAGGGCAGCCATTTAGCAATTATACTGTATTAAGCATCTCTGCATTGTTGAAATCCTCTATTACTGCTTTAGCTTAGCTCTGTGTCAGTTTTATGTTCTATGCCAGAAATACATCATTCATTTTTATCAGAACTTGCCAAACAAGTTAAACACACTAAACGATTTACTTATTTTAAAATATAAATGAAATCTACTTGTACACCAGAAACCTCAGAGCATGATTCTTAGCCTAACTGTACTAGGAGAGAAAAAAATGAGTAAAAATATATAGATATAAATAATGGGAATTTATATTTCTGAAAATTATCAGTAATACTGTAAGTAACAAAACTTTAAAAGGCGGAAGATTTATACGATTTGAAGAGAAACCAGAGTATTAGTAACAAAACTTTAAAGATATTTTATCTTAAAAACTCAAAAACCATGTAAGAACACAGAGATCTTTTTAAATACCTATATACAAAAAGATATACATGGGATGTACCCGTAGATTTACATTACAATGTATAATAATATTATATGCTAGTAAAAGGTAAACCTGAAGAGCTATTATGTTTGTTGGTGCTGGGATCAATGGTTTTTAAAGTTATCTTTTAAAAGGTTTCATTTTTATATCATGTCTTATTTCATTAGTAACAGTTTATTCTCTATGCAGTAAGAATAAGTAGGAAAGGTAGTATCACTATCAACTTACTCACTGTCATACAGAGGTCAGCCTGAGATATGAACAGTTCTTGTGGATACACCTAAAAGGAGGTGTATTTCAGCAACAG
The DNA here is from genome assembly GCF_017311325.1 of Ursus maritimus. Classification (NCBI taxonomy): domain Eukaryota; kingdom Metazoa; phylum Chordata; class Mammalia; order Carnivora; family Ursidae; genus Ursus; species Ursus maritimus. The sequence goes on along the minus strand of NW_024426230.1, from coordinate 23,580,883 downwards.
CCATTCTGGTTATCTATGAACAAAGTTTTTCCAAGTTGTGCTAAAATCGCTACTTGTCTAACAGAAACAGGTGTAAGTGATTAATAAAGTAAGAAACTACTCTCCCAGTAGCCATGAAGGCTAAAACCACTAGGTGAGAGAAGGTGAGAGAAACTCCTCCAACTGAATCTAAATCCAAAAACGAGAAAACACATTTTTTTTTCATAGTGTCAATTATGGCAAGTTAAACTGAGAAAGATTGGACTCATTATTTCTAAAGACTTTAAAGTGATACTAAATTAGAGGAAAACGTAAACAGGGATTACCCAAGATGCATCATGAACATCAAAACAGTCTTGGAGTTCATTGTGTCTCCTACACCCATAGCCACCAAAATATATTAATCTGAAAAACAAATACAAAAGAACACACTTTAGAATTCTATTTCCAGTCTGTTCATTGAAAGTTGAAAGAGATCATCTCTCTCACCCTGATAACCTAAACTAGCCAAATAAACTAAAAAAACCTAGTTTAAAAAAAAATCAAAAGAGAGAAGGGAACAAAGAAATCTATATGAACTAATTCCAGAAAGTAATGAACTCTCGATAGGAGGGAAGAGACCCAGGCATGGCGGCTTTCATTCCTGGTATGACTGCAAGAGGAGGAAGAATCCAGGACAGATGGGGTTTGTAAAAAAAAGTCACCCAAAACTTTAACAGCCGCTTGTAGGCTGGCATGGCAAATTAGAATCTTAAGAAAATCAGCCACAGTGGGAATTTGAATCCACTCAACAAGTCCTTCATGTAGTCTTCAGAAGGCTCACCGTCAGTCACCAACAGGTGGAAGCAGAAGAGACCTAAGTAAACATCTCTGAGGCAATATGAGCTTTAAACCACTAAAGTTTGAGACCAGGACAGGAGATCTGAAGGAAATAGCTCAGGGGCATACCAAGCCGTTGTAGCACACAGGATGGCTGCCCTCAAAAGTCCAAGGGAGGAGGTACAGGGCTGAAAAAGATCTCCCAAGGTACAGAAAGCAAAAGGTGGGAATGGAGAGCAAAGAGAACTCCCAAAGACCTCCCAATGAGGCTATAAAACAGGGAGAGATCTTCCACAGTTCTGAGGATGGGGACATGTGAAGTATAGCTGAACATCTTTAGACAATCTGCAGTGCTCTAACAGGGGATCCTAGCAAAGGAAAGTTATGATCTTGCCTCAAAACATTTGAAGCCAATTGTCCAACAGTCGCAACAATCCCAAACACAAATCAACTACAAATGAGACTGACTGAACTACCACTCTAGCAGCCTGAGAAAAACAGAAGGACATGTCCTTTTCTGGAAATAAATATCATTCTTTTTCTAATCTTTACTATTCTTTCATACAGAACATCTGGAATGTGGTGAAAAAATTACAAGATACATGAAAGGGCAAAAAAAAAAAAAAAAGTGACCTATGATCAAAAGAGGGGTCAATAAAAGCTAACCCCAAAGTGGCCTAGATAGTGGAATTATCAGACATGGCATCTACAATAACTATGATAAAGATGCTAACAGACCCAGTTTGTAAAAGGGGGACAACATAGAGGGAAAACAGAGCAATTTCAGCAGAGATATGGAACCATGAGAAAGAACTGCTAAATAGAAATGCTAAAAATGGGAAAAACGATGTCAGAAATAAAGAATTGATTAAATAGACTTCACAGGAGCCTGGACATAGCAATGGGAAAGACCAGTGAACTTGAAAATAGGTCAAAGGCTAATAAAAAGTACCCAAATTAAAACAAAGAAAAGAAAAGAGATGGGGGGCAAAACCCAGGGAGCCCAAGCTCTGTGGAGCAACATGAAACGGTCTACTGTCATATAACAGGAATCCCAGAAGGAGAAGAGACAAAATAACGTGTAGAAGAAATACTCGATAATTACGAAGAGCTTCCTAAAATTGATGAAAGATGTAAGCCCACCAAAGCAAAAAGCTCAGCACACACACTCCAAGCAGGATAAATACAAAGGAAACTACAAGTAGGAATATTTTAATCAAATCAATGAGGAGCAAAAACAAAACAACAAAACAAAACAAAAAACCAGATAAAAAAAAGCCAGAGGATAAAGACATATACAAGGGAACAAAAACAGGAATGAGAGTGAATTTCTCACCAGAAAAATGGAGGCCAAAAGCAATGTAAAACAATTTTCAAAGTACTGAAAGAAAAACAAAAACAACTTCAACCAATGTGTGGAGAAAAAATCACGAGGGAAATTAAAAATTACCTAGAAATGAATAAAAATGAAAATACAATAAAACAAGCAAAAAGAAAATGTAATAAAACAAAAATTATGGTATGTAGTGAAGGTGGTGCTCAGAGGAAATTTTATAGCTGTAAATGCCTATAATTTAAAAAAAACATCTCAAATCAATAACATAACAGTACACATTAAGGAACTAGAAAGAGAAGAGCAATCTAAACCCAAATATGACAGGAGGAAGGAAATAATGAAAAAAAAGGGAAATAAGCAAAACAGTGAATAGAAAAATAGAGAAAAACAACAAACCAAAAGTTGGTTCTTTGAAAAGATCAATGAAATTCCCAAGTCTTTGGCTAGGTTGACAAAAAAGAAGAGAAGACTCAAAGCTCTAACACTGGAAATGACAGAGGGGACGTTACTATCAACATTACAGAAATTAAAAGGATTATAAGAGAATACTACAAAAACTATGCCAACAGGTTGGATAAGTTAGATGAAAGAGAACAATTTCTGTAAAGACACTATCAAAAATGGCTTATGAAGAAACAGAAAAACTGAATAAACCTATATAATTCAGTCAGTAATCAAAAAATCTCCCAACAAAGACAAGCCCGGAACCAGATGGCTTCAGTGGTGAATTATACCGAACATTTACAGAATATTAATACCAACCTTCTCAAAGTCTTCCCCGCCCCCCCGCAAAAAAATGAAAACAACACTTCCTAACTCATTCTATGAGACCAGCCAACCCAAAACATTAGAACAAAAAACCCCTGCCTGTGTCTGATAAGAGATTAATATCCAGAATAAGAACTCCTATAACTCAACAACAAAAGACAACCCAATTTTTAAAAATGGGAAAGGACTTGAATAGACATTCTCCAAAGAAGATATACAAATGGCCAATAAGCATATGAAAAAATAGTCAACATCATTAGTCCCTGGGGAAATACAAATCAAAACCACAGTGAACACCACTTCGCACCTACTAGGATAGCTACTATTTTTGAAGAAGGAGGAGGAGGAGGAGGACCACCAGTGGGGGGCTGCGGGGAGGGGGAGGGGAAAGAAAGAGAGAGAGAGAGAGAAAGAAACAGAAAAGAGCAAAAAGGATGTGGAGAAATTAGAACCCGTGTACATTGCCAATGGAAATATCAAATGGCACAGTCACTGTGGAAAAGAGTTGGGTGCTTCCTCAAAAAATTAAACATAGAATTACCGTGTGACCCAGAAATTCTACTCTTAGGTACACACCCAAAAGAATTGAAAACAGGTACTCAAACAATACTTGTAAGCCAATGTTCACAGCAGCATTATTCACCACAAACAGTGGAAACAAAGCCAGTGTGCACCAGCAGAGGAACAGATAATGCACATAATGGGATGTAATTCAGCCTTAAAAAGGAAGAAGTTCTGATACATACTACAACTTAGTGAATTTTGAAAATGTTTTTTAAGTGAAATAAGGCAGACACCAAAGAACAAATATGAATGATACCACTTTTATGAATATCTATAATAGGCAAATTCATGGAGATAGAAAGTAGATTAGAAGTTACCAGAGGCTGGGGAGAAGGGGAAATGGAGAAGTATTGCTTAATGGGAATAGAAGTCTCTGGAGTGATGATAAATTTGGGAACTAAATAATGGTGATGGCTGCACAAAGCTGTGAATGTAATTAATGCCACTGCATTAGATACTTAAATATGATTACAATGGCAAATTTTATGTTCTATGTATTTTATCATGACTTAAAAAAAGGTGTAGTAAAAAGTAAGTCTCTCTCCAACTCTCAATCACTCAATTTCCCTGTCTAGGGCAATCACTGTTTCCAGTTTCTCGTATATGCGAATAAGAAAAACTTCAAAGGACCAAAAATACTTTGTAGAGTTGGGATCAATTAAGTCAAGGACACAAAAACACTCATCATAAGGAAAAGACTGGTAAATTGGACTATGCTGAAATCAGATGACACTATGAGAGAACGCAGACATACGCACCCAAAGCAACGTTCACCGTCATGCACTAGAACACAGAGGAATGTCCATAGCTGTGTTATTGCAAAGGGTCAAAAAGGGGAGATACCCCAAATGTCTACCAACAGTAGAATGAATAAATGTTTTGTAGTATTTCATTTAATAGAGTAATATACAAGAAAGAAAACAAACCCTAGGTACACACCACATCATGAATGACTTAAAAATGTGATTTCAGTAAAAGGATAAAGTCTGTGGGATTCCATATCCAATATAAAAAATAAAACAATAACTAATTTAGGGTGCTAAAGTCAGGATAGCGGTTTCCTTTAGCAAGGAGGCTGAGCATGTGATTATGAGTGAACGTAACGAAGGACTCTAGAGTGTTGATGATGTTCTGTTTCTTTACTTGCTTACATGTGTTCCTTCCGTGACAATTACTTAAGGCACACACTTGGGGTTTACAGTAGTCCTCTCAGAATGTTCTGTAGAGCTTCGATACCTGCACTAGTGAAGTATTTGTACATTAAGAGAGCAATGTAATAGAATAGAAAGTTCGGATTCAAATACCAATGAGAATGAGGTGAATACATGATAAAGGAAATAACCGAGTTACAGACAGGTAGCCATTCAAAAAAAGATAAACCTGGATCCATATCTCATGACCATTCACAGAGTAAGTTCCACATGAATCTATGATTTAAGTCTAAAAAATAAGGTGATGGGGTGGAAGGATGGGGTAACTGGGTGATGATGGACATCAGGGAGGTTATGTGTTGTAATGCACATTATATAATGTAACGAGTATTATATAAGACTGAAGAATCACAGCCCTGTACCCGTGAAACAAATAACACATTAACTGAATTTAAATTTTAAAAAATGCAAAAAATAAAATGAAAAAGTACTAGAGGAAAATATACAGGTAAATTAATGTGTAACCTTTTAATCAAGACTCAAGATCAGGAAGTCACCAAAAAAATTATTGATAAAAAAGAAATTACTGATAAATTTATCTAAATAAGTTTTAAAACCTGTTTAATGCATGCAGAAAACTTATTAAGCAAACTCAAAAGACAAATGACAAACTGGAAAAAATATTTTCATATCATTTCATAGTCAAACACTAATTAGTGTTTTTTGTAACACTTTAGTGTTACAAAAACACATTAGTGTTTTTTGTAAACTTGAAATCAAGTTTACAAAAGCAAAACTTTTTTTTTTTTGTAAACTTGAAATCAAGTTTACAAAAGCAAAACTCAAATGGAAAATAATTAGCAAAGGACACAAACAGTACAGAGAAAAAGAAATAAAAATTGCCCTTAAACATATGAAAATATATTCACACCGACAAAACAATTTTTTTTCAGTGGAAATGAAAATAAGACCGAGACGTTTCTCATCTATCAGTCTGGCAAACAACCATCAATCTGAGTTTGCCAGCAAACTCTTGGCAAGACTATGGAGACATAAGCTTTCCATTGTTGAGAATGCAGAATGGCCCCACTTCTGTGGAGGAAAAATTGGCAGAATCTACTGCTATAGGTTTAATTGTGTTCTCCTTCCATATACTGAAGTCCTAATCTCCGTATCCCAGAATGTGACCTTATTTGGAGACAGGTTCTTTACAAAAGCAATCAAGTTAAAATGAGGTCATCGCGGGAGGCCCTAAACCAGTATGACTGGTGTCCTTATATAAAGGACAAATCTGGAGACAGACAAGCATACACAAAGAGATGCTATGTGAACAGGAAGGCGGAGATCAGAGTGATGCCTCTACATGCTCAAAAACATCAAAGATTGCCAGCAAATCCACATAAGTTAGGGGAGAGGCATGGAATAGATTCTTCCTCAAAACCTAGAGAAGGAGCCAACCGTACTGACACTTTGATCTCGGACCTCCAGTTTCTAGAAACACGAGAAAGCACATTTCTGTTGTTTAAGCCACTCAGTTTACGGTACTTTGTTACAATAGCCTTAGCAAACTAAACATCTGTAAAATTATAAATGCAATCTCATTTTATCCAATGGATAGATCTGCAATCATATATATGTGTGTGTATATATGCACACATACACACACACAAAGATAGTCATTAAAGCATAGTTTGTAATAGCAAAGGAATTGAAATAAGTATTAGTTCATTTACAGGGAAAAGGTTAAATAAACTATGGTATATCCTCAGAGGGGACACTATGCAGCTATGAAAAGAAAGGAAGAAAAGAAAAAAGAAAAGAAAAGAAAGAGGAGGAAGGAAGGGAGGAGGGAGGAAGGGAGGGAGGGAGGGAGGAAAGGAGGGAGGGAGGGAGGGAGGGAGGGAGGGAGGGAGGAAGGAAGGAAGGAAGGAAGGAAGGAAGGAAGGAAGGAAGGAAGGAAATAAATCAGCTTTCTCACTCAGGGTACAGAAAGATGAAAGATCTCCATGGTATACTGTTAACTAACAGAAGCAGCAGGGTGCAGAAGAGCGAACAGACTACACCGCTGTTTGTGTGAGGAAGAGAGAGAGCAAAGGAGTACACGCATACGCTCCTATGCATTTGCTTCTATTTGCGTCACGTAACACCGATGGCAGTGGTTTCCAAACTTGTCTGTATCTTGGACACACCTGAGGAGTTTCAAAACATCATAACCCCAGAGATGATCATTTAATTAGTGCATGGTATCACCTGGGCTTTGGAATTTTTAAAAGATTCCCCAGGTGATTCCAATGGCAGACAAGTTTGGGAACCACTACTCTAAGAAGAGAAAAGATATCAGTAGAAATAGTTATTTCTGCATGGTGGGAGGGAACAGAGTGGATGGGGCTAGGAGTAGGAGCCAGACCTTTCACTATCAACTTTTCAATACGGTTTCAATTTTTGAAACATATGAATGTGTTAACTATTCAGAAAGTTGAATCAAATAATAAATTTATTAAAAAAAAACAAATAGTTGCTTCCACTGTTTATTTTTATGACATGGCTCTTATCCAGGATGCAGAACTGCCATTACACACAGAGTCAAAACCAGTTTGTAATTATACCTTGAAAAAAAATCCAGACTTTCAAGTTTTCTCTACTTTGGCCACAAGCTATAACCCTTACCTAAGCGTAGTTAATGAGATGATTTTGCTGCATTACCTGTCTTTATATACCCAGCAAGAGAGTTTATCACGTGGTGTGGGTGGCTGTCCTTCAAAACTGGTGATTTTTTCCCAAATGTACGTTCCATCTCTTGTTCGCAAATTAACAAAATAAAGCTTTTAAAAGAGGAGAACACCATTAGCAGACAGGGCATTTAAAAATTAAGTCTGTGTCTGAAAGATATGTGATCCAAGAATCATTAATACTACTTTTTTCTCTTTAAAAGGTAAATTTTTTCATTGTAAAGTTAATAAAAATGAGACTGTGTTTTAGAAGCAAAAGACATCCTGAAATGGATCTTCTCCCATCATGCTCTGCCCTATAGACATCAACTAAGCATGGAGCCAGCTCCGAAGCAGAAAGACGTGGAAGAACAGAGGGGACAACGGCTGCACTTTCACTCTAGTTTTAAAACCTTGTAAGCTCCAGATTTTCTGCTTTTATCTTTTTTAAATATTTGTAAACTTGTGAGATTAAGTGATACACTAAATATTACATTTTGCTGCATTCCTAAATTGAAAGAAAGTATTACTCGATTGCTGTATCCTTTGTCATCATATCCTCCAAAAACGTACAGCTTTCCATTAATGCAAGCACCACAACTTCCTGACATGGAGGTAGGGAGTTCTCCTTCCATGAGGTGCATGGTCCTGCAGCAAGAATAACATGGAATTCCATGACTTTCCAGAAAGGCAAATTAAAATTCCCTTTGAACTCCATGAGTACTCTTTCAGTGAAAATTGTCACTGACAATTATAATTGAAATGCAATGGTAGCCAATACTGTAAAAACTCTAAGATCCATGGTAAAGATTTTTCAACCTATTGGAAAAAAAAAATTGCAGAATCTTCACCTATCACTAGAATTGGGAGTTAACTGGTAGAACAAAGCAATCTTCTGGGACAGCCTTAGCCTTGAGAGGAATGGCAAATGACAAAGAGCAAAGAGAGGTAGGGAGTAGGGGAAAGAAAAAGCCAGAGAGAATAAAGCATTTAAAGAAAAGGAAAGGGAGACAATAAATGTTGCAGTATGTTCTAAGTTTGGTCTTAAATTCCCTGAAGTCTATGAAAATATTTAAGACAGATATTAAGATTGGACATTCTGCAATTTAAAATTACTTACCACAACCCACTATCAATATCATAGGTCCAAATTTCATCATTAGGCAAATATACTTCATTGTCTTCAATAGACTAAAAACAGAATACACAAAATTATGTTTATCAAGTACACAATAACAATTAAATAGTTCCTCAGAATGGGAAAACTGCGATTAAGATGCTGCAAAATATAAAATCATAAACAGGTTCCAAGATGGGTTTTTCAATTTAAATTAAGATAGATCAAAAAAGAAGGGGGGAAAAAGACATCTTCTAAGAGAAAGTAGGCAGACAAGAAAGGTTTAGAATACAAAATAGCAAGTATATGAGTCTCAAGAAAGACTCAAAAAAGGGATTCTGAGTAAGGGAAAACAGCAAAATAATAACATTCTGATCAGAACACTGAAGACTACAAAGCCAGGAAGAAAAGGAATATCAAAAAAGGGCAATATGTTTTGGGTGAAAGGAAGGAATCAAGGAAGGAAATTTTTATAAGGTGTATTAAGAGCACTGTGTCAGATATCTTGATTTACTGAGCATAGTTTTTGAGTGCCTACTATGGGCAAGGCATAGTGTTAGGCGTTCATTACATATAGACTGGAAGGATCAAGATAAATTTAGCTAGTCAAAATGACAACTCAGAATCTGAATAATCTCTAAAGAAGCTGATAACATAAACAGAATAGTACATTCTGACACTTATGATGAAAAGAGAAATAAGAATAGAGAAACAATTTTATTTATATCAAGTCTAAAAACTTAGGGATTAAAACAAATCCTTACATAAATCCATAATTTATTAGAGTCTATAAAATAATTCAAAAATAGCTAGCTTTAAAAGATAACAGTTTAAGAATTTCTAAGACTATATGATGCATATATTATTTACATGCTAAATACAGCTGGTTAATTTTCTCATTGGTTTGTTACATTTTAAAAAATAGTATCTTGACTACCACGTGTCTGACCCCTACCACCATCTCTCTCTCTTCCTCTCTCTTTCTCTCTCTCGCACACATACACTCACATACACACAAAGCAGAAAATCATTGTATTAATTCTGAGGAAACTTCCACTCATGTCTGGTTGTGGAAGCCATATTAGATGGATAAGTAAAGAAGTAATTGTAAGAAGGAGTGTGGTAACTGTATGATTCTAAGGTTTAATGGTGTCAGGCTCCAGTAGCCTTGCGAACACACCTTTACAACAGATCTATTATGAAAACAGATTCTGTCACTATTCTCCTTAACTCCCTTCAGTGCTCCCCACTGCTCCCGGGATAGTCTAAACTTCGTATGATTCTGTACTACACGGCATCTGCTCTACTTCTGAAGCTCATCTTGCCTTTCATCCACTGTGCTCTAGTCTTCTTTCAGTTCCTAAACTTCTGCAAATTCCTCACTGCAACAGGGCCTTCGTCTGTGCTCTTCTCTCTCCTTGGCATGCTCTCCCAGAACTTGCCTGGTTAACTACTCATTCTTTGGAAATCAGTTTAAATGTTGCTTCTCTATGTCCCAGAATAAGGGTAAAGGATTAAGGTGCCTATTAAATGCTCTCCCACAGTACTACACTTCCCCTTCCAAGTCCTTCATCTGTACCACATCCAGCCACTACCATTAACCCATAAGCTTCATGAGTGCATGGGTCCTGTTTATCTTCTTATAATTCTGTTCCCAGAGCCCAGCACAGTGCCCTACACATAAAAGGCAAATGTAATATTTGGTGATTAAGTGAATGGATACGTGAAAAATACTTGCTAAATTGATGGGCAGGCTCATCTCAGCCTAATTTAAAAAAAAATCTCTTTCACTAATCTTTAAATGGGGTGGTGCAAAAACACAAATGAATCAAAGAATTGAAAAATGTGGACTTACTTCCTTCTTGCTTTCTGAGAAATTTCATTCCTAAATTATTCTTTTCTACATCATCAGGTCTTCCTTCTCTACTAGATCATTACTAGAGATATCCAAACGTGCCTTAATATCACTCACCTTTAAAACAAACAAACCCTCTCTTAACTCCTTTTCCTATTTCTCAGCTCCCTTCACAACAAAACTTCCATACTAACTATAGTGAATGTCTCCGCTGTTTCACCTGTCATTTTCTCATCAATCCAGATTAACCTGGCTTCTGAGCCATCATTACACTAAAATTGTTCTGTCAAAATGACCCTAAAAAAGAAAACTAGTTAACTGATTTATCTGGAAATATGGCCCAGAGAGAGGGAATATATATAAAAAAGAAGTTAAGAGACATGGAAAAAGATTAGAACTTAGTCTAATCAGAATTTCATTAGCATATAATAGAATGAGAAAGAGGCACTATTTGAGGAGACAAAGGGTGAGAATTTTGCAAAACTGTTGAACATTGTCAATCCTTGAGATCTAGGAAGTCCTAATAAGTTCCAAACATAAATAAATAGAAAGCCATACCAAGACACATCACAGTAAAACAAGAGAACATCAAAGAAAAATATATATTCTTAAAAACTGCCAGATAAAAAACAAATCATCTTCAAACAAATGACAACTAATAACTGAATTCCCATTAGCAACAACCACGACTAAGTATTAGCCAATGTGTTTAATGAAAGTAACTGTCAACCTATAATTCTATACCCAGTAAAAAAAAAAAAAAAAAGATTTTAGGGGTGTCTGGGTGGCTCAGTCAGTTAAGCATCTGCCATCAGCTCAGGTCATGATTCCAGGGTCCCACTTCTCCCTCTCCCTCTGCTGCTCCCCCTGCTTATGCTCTCGTTCTGTGAAATAAATAATTAATATCTTAAAATACACACACACACACACACACACACACACACACACACACATATATTTAAAGATAAACAGAATAGGACTACCTAGGGAAAGAGGTGCTTGGAGCTTAAACTTTCTAAAGTACTTGAATTCTCTGGGAAGAAGGAAAACTATTAACTTTGAGCTTTATGAAGTAGTCATGTTGAAATAGAGTAGCTACTATATGGTTAGAAATAAATCATATAATTTCTACACAAAGACAAGAAAAATGGAAAGAGAACAAAAAACTCCTTAAACAATCCTTGAAATGAGAAAGTTAAGAAGGAGGAGGAAGAGAAAGAGAGAGAGGCAAATATAAAACACAATGGGGGTGCCTGGGTAGCTCACTTGGTTAAGTGACTGACTCTTGATTTCAGCTAAGGTCAGGATCTCAGGGTGGTAAGATGGAGCCCCACGTCAGGCTCCACACTGGGCATGGAGTCTGCTTAAGATTCTCGCTCCCTCTGCCCCTCCCCACCCCAGCTTGTGCTCTCCCCCTCTCTTTCTCTCTAAAAACAAACAAAACACACAAAAAACAACACAAAAAACCCACAACTGATGAAAATAGTACATCAGAATCACATTAAGTATGAATAGGCTAAACTCTTCAGATAAAATATACAGAGTGTCAGACTAGACAGAAACAAGAGCCAGCTATTTTCAGGTTATCTAAAATATAAAGATATACAAAGTTTCCATCAGAACATAGAAAAAGGTACACCATGCAAATATTAGCCAAAAGAACACTGGCATAGATGTATCGAGAAAATAGATTTTAAGGCAAGTAATATTACTTCAGATAAAGAAGATCATTACAAAATAATAAAATATTCAATTACCTAGAAAGATAGAATAATTCTAAAGTCATATATACATTAAAAGGTACCTAAAATACATTAAAGTAGAAACTGACAGGACCACAGGAAGAAACTAACAAATCTACAGTCAGAGTAGAAGTTTTAATACCTGTTACAGTAATTGATAGAACAGGAAATAAAATAATCAAAAAGGATATAGGAGGTTTGAAAAACACAATCGGCAAGATTGATAAAATAGACATGTATAAAACACTTCACCTGATCATTAGAATATATATTCTTTATAAGAACTAAGGTAAAGGGGTGTCTGGGTGGCTCAGTCACTTAAGGATCTGCCTTCGGTTCAGGTCATAATCCCAGGGTCCTGGGATGGAGCCCCACATCAGTCTCCCTGCTTGGCGGAGAACCTGCTTCTCCCTCTGCCTCTGCGTGCTCTCCCCTCTATGCTCACGCACACTCTCTAATAAATAAATAAAATCTTTAAAAGAAAAAAAAAGAACTAAGGTATATTTTTGAAAACTGATCACATGCTAGTCCTTAAAGCAAGCCTCAACATATTCCAAAGGACTGGCAACAGACTTAAACCACACATTTATAACACAATTATGTGTATATGAGTATATGTATATGAGTTATGAGTATAACACAATTAAGTTAGAATTAATAACAGACACCTAACTATAAAAATAACATAGAAATTTAAAATATATCAAACAACATATGGGTCAAGTAAGAAATAATAGTGGAAAGTATAAAATACTGGGATTGTAAAATAACAAACTATGCTTATCAAAATGAGGAAGAAGTTAAAGAGGTGTTTAGGAGAAAATGTATAGCCTTACACACTTAAAAAAATTAAAAGTCTCAAGAAGAATGAGTTAAGCATCCAACTCCAGAAGTTCAAGAAATAACAACATAATAAACCCATAGAAAGTAGGAGGAAATAAAAAGCAGACATAAATGAAATAAAAAAACACAACAGAGAAGATCAAGTAAACCAAAAGCTGATGTTTCAGAAAGCTGATAAGCCTCTGGGAAAATTATTCAAAAAGGAAAGAAAGGAAGTTGCCATTAAATGATTTTAGGAAGGAAAAAAAGACATACCTATAACTACTACAGAGATTAAACAGAGGGTACTGTGAACAACTTAGATTTATCCCAAGAAATTTTAAAACCTGAATGAAATGGATAGACTCCTGGGGCTGGTGGGTGAGGGAACATTACCAAACTTGACTCAAGAAAAAAATGGAAAATCTGAACAATCCATAGCCTTAAATAGATTGAATCAGAGATTTAAAACCTCCCCTACAAAGTAAGTACCAGATGGCTTTACAGATGAGGTCTTCCAAACATTCAAAAGGATAATTAATTCAATCTTACAAAAACCATCCCAGAAAATAAAAGGAACAATACCCAATCCACTTATAAACACAGATGTAAAAAACCCTCTCAATAATTAGCAAATAGGATCCAGTAATGTATTAAAAAAATAATATACTAACTTACATTTAATCTAGAAAATGCAATATTGATTTAGCATAATACTATTACTATAAATTATCCTATTAAGAGACTAAAAATTAAGAAAAAATTAAGAAAAAATTTAAGAAAAAATATGATTATCTCAGTATGATGCAGAAAAATCACTTTCCAAAATTCAACAGCCATTCATCAGAAATCAGATGCAAGAAAACTTCCTCAATTTGAAAAAGGTTATCTACAAACAAATAAACAAAATACTAACATCAAACTTAATGGTTAATAGTTGAAAACTCTTTCTGAGATTAGGAACAAGAGAAAAAACAGCTTCTACTCAACATTGTACTTTGGGTCCACCAGTGCAGTAAAGAAAATTAAAGAAATAAGATTTGAAAAAAAAAAAAAGAAAGAAGATTTGAATGGAAAAAAAACCCTGTCATTACTTGTAGATTACATGACTATCTACATAGAAAATAAAAAGAAAATTAACAGATAAAGTATGAGAATTAATGTAAATTTAAAAAGCTTGCCGGAATCAAAAGTATTCAAAGTCAATTTGTATTTTGAAACACCAGCAACAATCAGGAAATTCAGTTTTTAAAAAATTAACAATAGAAATAAAAAATACAAAGAAGAAATAAGTACAACAAAAGATGTACAAGATCCTTATGAAAACACTGTAAATCTTAATCAAAAGACATTTAAAAAATCCTGAATAGAGAGATAGACTATATAATTGGAGGAGAAGACTCAATTTCATAACATGTCTGTCACCCTCAAACGATCTAATGATTGAATACAGTAACATAAAATCCCAATGGGGTACTTTATCTGACAATCTCACTAAAGTTTGTACAGATGAGGAAGCACTGTGGAAAACGATTACACAGTTCCTCTAAGAGTTAAACGTAGAATAACCATACGACCCAGCATTTCAACTCCCGGGTAGTCAAAAGAATTGAAAATAGGGGCTTAGATATTTGTACACCAATTTCATAGCAGCACTATTCACAGTACACAAAAGATGGCAACAACCCAAGTATCCCGTCAACAGATGAATGGATAAGCAAAATGCCTATAGACGTACAATGTATCTTATTCAGCCATACAAAGGAATGTGGTTCTGACATATACTATAACACAGATGAACCTTGAAAACATTGTGGTAAGTAAAATAAACCAAACTCAGAAAGACAAATACTGTATTATTCCAATTATTTGGAATATCTAGAAAAAGGCAAATTCATAAAGACGAAAAGATTAGAAGTTACCAGGGACTGAGGAAAGGAGTATGGGTGATTGCAAAATGGATATAGAGTTTTCGTTTGGAGAAATGAACAGTTTTGGAACTAGACAGTGGTAACATTGTACAACATTGTGAACGTAACTAATGCCACTGACTTGTATACTAAACTATGGTTAAAATGGCAAATTATAAGTTTTACGTATTTCACTACAAAATAAAAATAGTAAAGAAAATTACAAAAGCACAAAAGGCTCTAAAAAACCAAAATACCCAAAGAAGATTTTATTTATTTATTTGACAGAGAGAGAGACAGGCAGCAAGAAAGGGAACACAAGCAGGGGGAGTGGGAGAGGAAGAAGCAGGCTCATAGAGGAAGAGCCTGATGTGGGGCTCGATCCCGCAACGCCGGGATCACGCCCTGAGCCAAAGGCAGACGCTTTAAACACTGTGCCACCCAGGCGCCCCTAAACTTCTAATTTAACATTTAAACGTTTAAACTTCTAATAAAGCTACTGTAATTTACATAATGTGGTTCCGTCAGAAGAATAGAGAGACCGACTGAACATAATAAAGAACCTAGAAACAGATCACACATACATGAAAACTTGATGTGTGATAGACTGTGTTTGCATGTTAGCAGGGAAAGGGGGGGACTATTTAATATATGACACAAGGACAACTGTTTATCCATACAGAAAAAATAATGAAACTGGATCCCTATCTTAAACCAATTAAGCAAAAATTCAGATTAAAAAAACGTTGAAACAGGGAAGATAAAACTGAAAATTGTTTAGAAAACAATATAGAAAATTTTATGACCTCCATATTGTGGAAGATTCAAGATGTAGAGAGCACAAAGCATTAAAGATTGAAATTACATTAAAATGAAGAACTTCTGTTGAACAAAAGACAATCATCAAGAAAGCACAAAGACAAGCTACAAACTGAGAAGACATATTCAATTCATACAACTATATACTTAAAGAATTCCTATAAATCAGTTACTTTGAAAAAACAAGTAACCCAATAGACAAATGAGCAAATGACATGAACTGGCACTTTTACAGAAGAGGAAACAAAAATAGTTTATAATAGTTCATAGGAAAAAAACACTTAACTTTATTAGTAATCATGGAAGAGCAAACAAAAACACAATGAAATATGTCACACTCACTGGATTGGCAAAATATTTCAGGCCAGATGGGACCAAATGTTGTCAAGGCTGTGGAGCAAGGAGGAGGCGGACAGGAGTGTAAATTGATACAAATATTTTGGGAACAGTGACATTTCCAAGTAAATTTGGAGACCTGAATACCAAATGACCGTTCCTTGGTATGTGCCCAGAGAGTGCACATGCTCTCGTGCTCGTACAACAGGAGACGGGTTGTACGAATACTCAGTGGAGCACTGCTTAACTACCAAAAAAAAATAGAAACATTCAAATAGTCAACAATAGCGGAATAAATTGCGGTAAATTCACACAACAGAATATTATACAGGACATAAATGAGATGAGTGAATCCAGGGATGACTTTCAAAATATTTAATAACCAGGCAGCACAGAAACTGACTAATCAGAATGGACATCAAGTCAAAACAGGTACAGCCATGCAGCAAGGGCCCCTCCAGCTGAATACAAGCAATGTGTGACTCTAAAACACATACATTTACTAAAAGAATTAAGTCACAAAAGAAAACGTATGCTAGGATTCCAAAACCAAATAATATATTGTTTACACATAGACACACATGTGGCAAAAACTATAAAGAAAAGAGTGATTAACTAGAAATCAAGATGCTGGTACCCTGTGGGGTGGGAGGAGCATTGTAATCAGTGAAAGACAGAAAGCTTCTAAGGTACTGGTTCTAGTCGATTTCTCAATCTGGAAGTTAAATCTGTTTAACTTAAATGATACTTATTTTACATATCTTTTTCATACATACGTTTTAACTTTTAAATTAAGGAAATATAATTTTCAGAAGTGAATATGAAGCCACTCAAAATCGTCAAGGAAGCTGGAGAACCAGCCTCTGAGCTCCATGAGGGAGAACAAGGAACAGGACTGGTGAGCTAACCACTGCTGTCACTGGGCAGCGACATGCTGGTTTGTAGCGCTGCCTTTTATGTCAGGGACCTCGATCTTCCTACAGATTGTATTGCTGGGTAAGAATCCTCTTCAGGTCCTCACTTTTACATCTTTACTCCAAGTGCAAATCTAGCCTAGATTCGTCTAACCGAGTCCAAGCCACTTGCCCACAACCTAGCTGCAAGGGAGGCTGGGAAAATGAGTACGCAGCACTCAGCCTCTTTTTATAGATTGCCTCCTATAATCTCTACCCAATTCTAGATACTGGGGATACAACAGGGAACAAAACCTCTATTTTTATAGAGTTTGCATTCTGTGGAGGTGGGTAGGAGGTAGTTAGACAACTACAACAAATACCCCTACAAGACTCACTTAATGGTCGATACTACAATAGAGAAAGGAAGTTCAAATTTTGGGCATCTGAAAAGAATAAAGGTCTTCCACATAACATGGATGGCCTATGTGACCGCCTATGAATATATAAAGCAGAACAATTAGGTTAAAGAGAATACACACTTAAGGCTTTTGATACACATCACCGAACTTCTCCTTAAAAAAGATTATACAACTTTGTGCTCCCATTACAGGACTAATTCATTTCCCCATGCTCTTCTCAAAAATTCTTTTTAATATTTGCAAATTAAGGAAGAAAAATCTTGGTTGGTTTTCTTTGATTCATATTATATTTCTTCTTGTGTAAGTTGCTTGTACATATCCTGTGGTCATTTTTCAATGGAGATACTAACTTTCATTTGTACAGATATTAATCTTTATTTTTGTCTATCATATATGTTGCAAATATTTTCCCCAGTTTGTCATTTGCTTTCTCACTTTATGGTGTTTAAAAGCATATTTTTAAACTTTTTTTGAAGTTTTATCCACCAACCTTTTCCTTCATAGTTTTACCCAATTTATTTTTCTTTTCTCCAACTTAAGATTTTAAAAGAGTCACATATTTTCTTCTGATATGCTATAGCCTAATTTTCCTACATTTAACTCTTCAATTCTCAGGCTTCACTATCATTTCCTCTAGCTAGTCCAGGCCATTTATCAAATGAGTAATTGTTTTTCCAGAATTAAAATGTTACCTTTTAAATATAAAGTAGTTTGGTATGCTTGGCTGTTTATGTAATTTCTTTTCCATTCCATCATGTTATCTCATCTTGCATCAGGAGCACTGATTTAACTATTATAGTATTGTGATATGTTTTAATATCTGGCACTGTAAGCCTCCCATCTTGATTCTTTTCAAACACATTCTAAATTGATCCTTTTTCCCTTTAAGTCCATATCTCAAACAGATATATGTAGTTAAGCATATTTATGCAGATATTTTGTATAAGGAAAAGTTCAGGGCAAAAAGTATTAACATCAATTGTGTTATGGAAATAAAACTGTTCATATTACTAAGCCCTAAGGGGAAAGCATACCACCTACAAATATGCTAAACCCCTGTGCTTTTCCTCCAAAATTTGGGAAAACTACTCAGAACTTTTCAGTGTTCGTCACAGCAGTACTGAAGTTTGCATGAAGTTCAGTAATACTGAAAGGATATGGAAGAAGTAGGAGCAAAAGGATATTCTGGCACCAATTAAAATGTGCCGCTTACTTTTTTTCAGCACTTCCACTCTTACCTCTAGAGAGAGGCAGAGTTGTTTTCAGATGCAATGTCCTAAAGACTATGTCTGACAACATGAGTAATCTCGACAGTTATCTGTAGGCAGTTCAAGCTTTAGGGTATATGTGAATTTTAACACACATTGTTTTTTGTTAATAAGGAAGAAAACTGTAATTAGAACATACAATCTGGAATTATTTGATCATTATTCTTAACTACTGACTACTGGATTACCTCCAGATTCCAAGGCCTTTTAGCTATCTTCTGTTCAGAAGGATCTGAATAAAACGGAAGGATTCTACTTTTTCTCATGATATCCTGTGTCTTCTTTTTTGCCTCCCATTTTCTTTCCTTCCACTCATGCCTTAGACATGTTTTAGCTGCTGATAAGCCCTGGAATTTAAAAAGTACAGGCACACCTTGTTTTATCGCACTCACTTCACTGCGCCTCACAGATACTGTGTTTTTTACAAACTGAAGGGTCAAGACTTCAGTGGAGGAAGGAACTGCTGATGTGGTAGAAATAAAAAGAGAATTAGAATTAGAAGCGGAGCCTAAAGAGGTGACTGTGTTGCTGCAATCTCAGGATAAAACTTGATCGGATGAGGAGTTGTTTCTTATGCATGAACAAAGAAAGTGGTTTCTTGAGATGGACTCCACTCCTGGTGAAGAGACTGTGAAGATGGTGGAAATGACAACAAAAGATTTAGAATATGATACTTTCTACTCTTAGTAAGGCAGCAGCACAGTTTGAGTATTGACTCCAGTTTTGAAAGAAGTTCTACTGTTGGTAAAATGCTATCAAACAGCATCATATGCTACAAAGAAATCATTAGTGAAAGCAAGAGTCAATCGATGATGCAAACTTCATCACTGTCTTACTTGAAGAAGTTGCCACAGCCACTCAACCTTCAGCAACCACCACCCTGATCAGTCAGCAACCAGCAACATCAAGGCAAGACCCTCCACCAGCAAAAAGATTATGACCTGCTGAAAGCTCAGATGATGGTTAGCATTTTTTTTAGCAATAAAGAATTTTTAAATTAGGGTATGTACATTTTTTAGACATCATGCCATTGCACATTTAATAGACTACAGTATAATGTAAATGGAACTTTTATATGCACTGGGAAACCAAAAAATTCACGTGACCTCCTTTATCGTAGTGGTCTGGAGCCAAACCTGCAATTTCCAAGGTATGCCTGTAGCAGAGCTAGCTAAAGCTGTGCAGCACTTTTCAGAGCAGTTCTTACAGCACTCTCCTCATTGGATCAACACAGAGTCTATTCACTGACTGCCGCCTCGACCCCTGCAATCTTACCAATTACACGATTTTCGAGATTAAAATGAGATAAAAATATTCAGACATTTCATTTGTAGGCCCAAAAGAAATGCACACTGTCATCAGATCCAAGATAGAGCAGATTACTATTTTAAATGAGATTTTTCACTTAACTTTTATAACACCAAGAATCAATATAGCAGAGGAAATTTGGCACCTCTACAGCTTCAAGTGGCAGAGCTCAAAAACAAAAGTATTTTTTTCTGCATAAAACCATCTATCTACGCTCTTTTTCTATAAAGCACAAATGGTGGAAATATTAGACATTTAGAAAGCAGGGTCCTCTAATTTATGTTAGTTTATCACAGAAAAAATAGCCTTTGGAAATCCAATATACCTAGGTTGGAATCTCCTGCCTTTGAGGTCAAATGGCCATTATTCATTCTCATTGACTCATCATCCTTATTTTTAATGGGGATATTACTTACCTTACAGGGTATCGAAAAGATTATATAAGATTAGGGATATGAAAGTTCCTAGCACATGCCAGGTATAGTAGGCACTCAAAGGTTAGTTCTAATTTTCCCGTCCTGATACTGCACCAAATTAAAAATAAACACACAAACAAAACAACAAAAACCGACTTGGATCTGAGAATCATTTAACAGAAATAGTATGTACTTTATTTCAGTGAGTGATTCAGTCATGTTACATCTGTCACATAATAGTATCGAGACAGTCAGAAAATGTAGGCTCTACTTCCAAGAGAACTTCCAGATGGCTTGCTCTTTTTTTTTTTTTTTTTTTAAACCTGTAAACTGAAAGGGTTGGCATATATTCCTGAACTGTCTTCCGGCTTTAGAATCCTTCGTTCTATAATCCTATGATTATAGAAAAAAAACAAATACACACGTTCAAACCTCCACTGTAATAAGCATTTAAGCAATTTTTAGTATATTGTTGCTCATATGCCTCTATTTTGAGACTCGAAAAAAACTTCGTAATTACCCAATGATAAAGGACTGCCACTAAAAAATCGCTTAGAAATATTCAAATGCTTCCGTGATTTCAATATTCCGAATCGCGCTGCAGCAATAAGGAAATATTGACACACTGACACAGCAAGGCGTCCTCGGCGTGCCTTTAAGTCTGCGCAAGCATTTAGAGAGGATTAATCGCGCAGAGACGGACCTAGTGTCGGTCAGACCGGGGGTTACTGGACAGCGGCGGGGGTCGGGGGCCGGAGTGGGAAGAGCCCGGCACGCGGGTCTGAAGGCTTTCAGAGTGGAAGCAACGGCGGGGCGGCGTCAAGCCCTGGCGCGGCTGGGACAGCGGCCGACGGCGGAGGGGCGGGCGGGCGCGGGGGGCGCCGGGGGCGCCGGGCCCGGGC
>NW_024426230.1:23483468-23559738 GCF_017311325.1 Ursus maritimus | reverse complement strand
GGGCGGGCGCGGGGGGCGCCGGGGGCGCCGGGCCCGGGCCGCGGACCGGCCCCCGCCTCGGGCCGGCTGTGGGCGGGCGCTCGGCGTCCGCTCGGGCCGAGAGGCCGGGCGGGCTCCCGGCGCGAGTCCGCCCCGTCCCGCCTCTTCCCCTTACCACGTAGCCCCCCCACACGTAGAGGAAGTTTCCGTCCACCACGGCGCAGTGGCCGCTGCGCTCCTCCGCCACGCAGAACGGCTGCGAGTCCGCCATCCGCGCGGTCGCCGGCTCCCGCCGCTGAGCGCGGAGCGGCCTCTTCTCCCGCCGGGCTCCTCCACGCACGAACGGAGCGCGTCGAGGGTCGAGATTGGTGGGAAGGCGGACCGAGTGCGTCTGCGCCGTCCCGCAGCCCGCCCGGGAAGGCCGGCCCCGGCTGGCGTCGCCCGTTAGGGATGCTCGGTCTGAGCAGCGAGGGCGGTGCCTCGGCTTCGGAACCCCGCCACCTGCTGATTTCTTTCCGCTTGGGATCGCGTTGTTTCGGCAGTACAACCGAACTCTGTATCTTATTCGCTGTATAAATGGACTTCTGGTCCATAGTGTTGATGCTGCTGTGACATAATATATTGATTGATGCTTTGTGGGGGTTTCCTTTTCCATTTAACCTCCAGCAAAGACGGTTATCCACAAGAATGGCGGGGGGGGGGGGGTTTGTATGTATTTAATAGAAATATATATATTTTTTTCATTGGGGATTTTCTAAAACGTCTTCCAGCAAACTACGGCCTGGGGGCCAAAGTCAGTCTGCCGTCTGTTTTTGTACGCCCCACAAGCTAAGGACGGTTTTACATTTTTAAATAGTTGAAAAAAATCAAAAGAAGAATGCTGTTTTGAGACTGGTGGAAACGAGAAGAATTCAAATTTCATCACCTGTTCATGAAGTTTTACTGGCACACAGCCACCTTAATTCGATTAAGTGTTGACTAGGGCTGCTTTCACCCCACAGCCACAGGGTTGAGTGGTCGGAGTTGAGCAGTTGCAACAAAGACCATATAGCCCACACTGCTGGAAATATTGACTGTTTGGCCCCCTACAGACAAAGCTGGAGAACACTTGTTATTCAATGATGCTACCGAAGTAAAACTATGGTCAGGAAGGAAGATAATAATTCTACCAGTGTCTGTAAATGCGCCTGTCCAGAGTCATTCTTTGACGAGATTGTGGCTGTCCATAACTCAAAACAAGTTCATTCATTCATTCATTTATTCATTCATTCAGTACATATTAAGTACCTGCATAACATAGATCGTAGGTTCTCAGGCTCTATTAGACTGGAAACATTGAAGGACTCAAGTATTATTGACTCCCCAGCACCTAGTACCAAGTAGATACTAAATAACTATTTGTTGATTAAATGAGCAAAAAGACAAAGTGAATTTTAAGATAAGACATAGTTCTACCACAGGGGCTTCAAAGTCCAGAGGGAAAGATATATAGAGGAGAAATACATGCAGTGTGGGATGAGAAGTGGTATAGTAGAAATGTGGACAAAATACAGCAGAAAAACGGGAAGGAAACATGTGATCAACTGAGGAAGGGGGTGCACAAAGAGAGACACTTGAGTTTTCTCACTAGTTGTATAAAGAGTTCAGTGTCATGACTGGAATGATTATAGAAAGCCACCAAGGATGAAGTTGGGACAGGCAATCACACAACCTTGTTCATTATGCCAAGGAGTCTAAACTTTAACTGTAAGGCCAAAATGGTCTTAAATGGGGTGTAAATAATGTAACTTAATTATTAGAACGTTTACTTTGGAGGGGCACCTGGGTGACTCAGATGGTTAAGCACCTGCCTTCGACTCAGGTCATGATCTCCAGGTCCTGAGATCGAGCCCCATGTTGGGCTCCCAGCTCAGCAGGAAGTCTGCTTCTCCCTCTCCCTCTGCCTCTCCCCCTGCTTGTGCTCTCTCTGTCTCACTCTCTCTCTCAAATGAATAAGCAAAAAATCTTAAAAAAAAAAAAAAGAGCGTTTACTTTGGATTGTGGGGCAAACAGCGGAGTCAGGACTGAAGACAGAAAGATGGATAGTACCCAGCACAGGACTGGTGTACAGCAGGTGCTCAGTAAATGGTGATAGCAGTAGTAGTAGTTATTAATATATGTAACACACATGTGCACAGGTGGGTCTTTGTCCCAGGAACCCCTTTCAACCTGCAGTGGAATTCCAAAGCCCTCTCCAAGATTTCTGTAAATTCTTAGGATTATAATCTCATAGTCACTTCTGGCTTTAAACTCCTACTGCTACCGGAATAACTCCACTCGCAGACTTATGGCTCTTGTACCCATGCAACATGCTCTCTCTCTTCTCTGATGCATCATTCCAGGCATGACACTCAGAAGCATACCATATTTTCTTTAAGAACCCACTCTTTAAAGTCATTTGTATTTCTACTAAATTTTACTGAAATGAAGATAAAAGTAAAAAGACGATAGAGGGGCGCCTGGGTGGCTCAGTCATTAGGCATCTGCCTTTGGCTCAGGTCATGATCCCAGGGTCCTGGATGGAGCCCCACATCAGGCTCCCTGCTCAGTGGGAAGCCTGCTTCTCCCTCTCCCACTCCTCCTCCTTGTGTGCACTCTCTTGCTGTCTCTGTCAAATAAATAAAATCTTTTTTTAAAAAAAAAGACGATAAAGGGTTTACATCATAGAAAGAAATTAATTTCAAATAGAACATTACATACCCTTTTTTCCTCAAACTCCATTAGCCACCCCATCATTGTGGCCTTTGTCAAAGATAAAGTCAGACACTGGCTAAAGAGGTGAGGATAGATTATTTTTCAGTAGTAAACTACTGCCATAAGGAAGGGGGTCCAGTAGGACCTGAAATCAACTTTGTGGAAACAGAAGGCTGGACTTTCGGAACGCAGGGGTGTGCTTATGGAAGGCACTGAGGAGAGCCGAGGGCGGGGGTGATCCATGTGACTAAGCCATCTGGGCTTGCTAATTGGAGCCTCACCAGGGAAGAAACAAACTTCTATCTTTATGACCAGAGCTGGTGGTGCAAGTTAAAGGAAGGCACCCACCAAAGTTAGGCCTTCATCTTCCCACTCAGGAACTGGGATTGAGAGTGTCCCTGAAGGCTTGCATTTCAAAAAGACAGCTCTCCCATCTTCAGATAAACAGTTTTAGATGGTAGAGTTACATCTCAAAGGCAGAGAAAGTATTTCTAATGGCAAACTTTCTAAAGTAACTGCTGTAAGAGAGTTACTCGGGAGTTACTTGGGATCTATCTGCCTACCATCAGGGTTGGGACTGGAACAAACAAAATTCTCCTGGCAGCCTTGACCCCTCTAAAGGGTTCTGGGACCGTTCTGGGGGTATGGCCTTGAGCTGTTAGAAACTATGCTAGCATGCGAGTCTCTAAGTGTGTGTAAGGGAGGTGTGGGGGACGAAATCATTTGTGCTGAGAGTATGCAGTTTTTATAGGACAAGGTTGAGGCCTAGCTGAGAATAGCGCTCAGGAGAGCATGACTAGAGTTTGGTCAAGGAGAGAGTCTAGGTCACCTTTTCACTGGCCTTCTCTCCTTAGTCCCCAGCCTCAGAACCTTTTGCTGACTCCTTTCTACATTCTATCCCTCCAAGATTGTCCCCAAGGAATGTTAAATTCTTCTCTATTATTCAGAGGAACTCAGGCTACCAAATCCTCCCCCAAATTCCCAAACTCGGGTCTAAGAGCATCTTTCCTTGTCTAACCCCACCTATATTAGACAACAAAAAGGCACGAGCAAGACCCAATGTCCCTTCAGAGCAGTTGCAATTTTTTAACGGTTTGTATTTAATAATGAGGAAGGACTAACAATATTTTAAAGCAAAAAGAATGATGACAGAACGAGCACCTCTGTACTCACCACTCTCTTTCAAAAAAAAGAGGATGACCCCGTTGCCATCCCTTCTTCTCAGACTCTTGCCCCCACCCCCCAAGAGTAATCACTAGACTGAATTTCACATTATTTGTTCCCTAGCTCTTCTTTATAGTTTTATCACATAGATCATTTTTGAACTTTGTATAAATGGAATCATGCTGTATATATTCTTCTAAGATTTGCTTGATTCACTCAACATATGCCTGAGGTTAACTCACTTGTGTAGGGGTGTAAATCTGTTTTTCCATTGCTAGTAAAATGCTTCCATTTTATTGTATGAATATTTTGGAATATATATATCCCTGGTACTGTTGAAGGTCACCTCAGTCCTTCCTACTTTTTACTATTACAACAAGGTTATGAGTAAATATTTTAGGCTTGTGAACCACAAGGTATCTGTCAGAACTATTCAATTCTGCCTTTGTCACATGAAAATAGCTATAGACAATACATAAGCAAACTTGGCTTTGTTCCAATAAAATTTTATTTATGGACACTGAAATTTGAACTTCATATAATTTATATGTGTCACAGAGATTCTTCTGATTTTTTTTAACCGCTTAGAAAATGTAACAATAATTCTTAGCTCTTTAGCTGTTCAAAAACAGGTGGTGGGCCAAATTTGGCCCAAAACTATAGTTTGCTGATCCTCAATCTAAAAAATATACCTAGAATTGAACTTGTAGGCTTATAAGGTATGAACATCTTCAACTTTAGTGGATAATACCAAGTTGCTTTCCGAAGTACTTGTAACAATCTATATGCCCATCAGCAGTGGATAACAAGTCCAATTGCTTTTAATCCTTGATATTATCTACCTTTTTAATTTTGCCAATCTGATGACTATAAAAAAGTACATCTTCCTGATTTCAAACTATATTATAAAGCTATAGCTATCAAAACAACATGGTATTAGCATAAAAATAGACATATAGATCAATGGAACAGAACAGAGAGCTTGGAAATAAGTCCATGCATATATGGTTATTTAATTTATACAAAGGAGCCAAGAATAACAGTGGGAAAAGTATCTCTCCTTAATAAACAGTATTGGGAAAACTGAACAGCACATGCAAAAGAATGGAACTGGACCCTTATCTTACTCTCCCTCTGCCTGCCACTTCTCCGGCTTGAGCTCTCTCTCTCTCAAATAAATCAATAAAATCTAAAAGAAAAAAAAGTAGAACCCAGGGCACCTGGCTGGCTGAGTCAGTGGAGTATTCAACTCTTTTTTTTTTTTTAAAGATGTAATTTATTTATTCGACAGGATAGAGACAGCCAGCCAGAGAGGGAACACAAGCAGGGGGAGTGGGAGAGGAAGAAGCAGGCTCATAGCGGAGGAGTCTGATGTGGGGCTCGATCCCATAACGCCAGGATCATGCCCTGAGCCGAAGGCAGACGCTTAACCACTGTGCCACCCAGGCGCCCCGGAGTATTCAACTCTTGATCTCAGGGTTGTGAGCTTGAGCCCCACATTGGGTGTAGAGATTCCTTTAAAAAGAAAAAAGTGGAACCCAAGGGACTTGGTGGCTGATTGATTTATGGGGGATGAAGGAAAGGAACACGTCAAGGATGCTGCCTAGTTTACTAACCTGGTCAATGGGTGAAGAGGTGATGAATTAGGGTAGTGAACATGAGAGGAGGAACGGATTTGAGAGGGATGATGGTGAGTTCATTTGGGGGCATACTGAGTTGGATTTGAAGCAGACAGAAAAAGGTGCTAGAGACATGGATTTTGGAGTCATCAGCATAGAGCTATTCACTGAAGTATTAGGACTTTATAAGCTAGCCAGGTGAAGGAGATTTGGATGGCACATTGGTGTTGGCTGTTGGCAGGAGGCCTTGATACCTTAATACAAAGACCTTTCCATAAAGCTGCTTGAGGGCAGTTCCTTACCCAAGAACTAGTGACCCAAGAGAGAGCAAGACAGAAATAGCAATGTCTTTTATGACCTGTCCTATCTACAATATCCTATTGGTTACACAGGTCAGTCCTCTCCAGTGGGGAAGGGGAATACAAAAGTTATGAACACCAGGAAGCAAAAATCACTGGGGGCCATCTTAGAGGCTGGCTACCACAATCTGGATGGTTGCTTCCATCTGTTTTTTCCCCATGACATGAACTTTTTGAAGAGAACAGGCCAGTTGGCTTTTAGATTGTCCCACGTTCTGGATTTGTCTGATTGTTTCTTCATATGGCAATTTAACTTAGTTCTCTCTCCTCCACGTTTCCTTAAGCCAGAAGTTAGATCTAGGCTTGATTAAATTGAGCTTGACATTTTTGGCAAGCATATCTCATAGGCGACACTGTATATGTCATACTACATTACAACAGTAACAAAATTTCAAATTAGCCCCCTATTAGTGATGCTAAGTTTGATACTTGGTTATTTCTGAATGATCCGTTATAAGAGTAAGTTTTCTCCTTTGTATTATTAGCTAGTAATCTGGACGTTAATACTTTGGGACTGCACAAATATCTGTTTCCCAAAATTCTTACCTGATGGTTTTAACATTTTCTATCCCTATTCCCTCCGCTTTCCTGCCCATGGATAACCATTTGTTTCCTGTCTATCCTTCTAGTGGTTAAGCAGATACAGTCAATGAGAACAAAAACATTGAAAAATTTGAGAAATTTTGAGTCAATGTATGCATTCCATATTTGTGAATTTACCTACTTGATAAAATTTATTTGTAACTCCCAAATCATATTGGGGGCTTTCACAGTCATTTGAGGACATGCACAGAGCAGTGAAAAATTTTAGTTGCCCATCACACATGGTCGTGGCTGAGACTGAACAAGGTGACACCACTTTCTTTCTTCATTTCTCATCCTATAAACAAGTGTCTTTTTCAGGGTACGTTTAATGCCACATTTTCTGCGTCTTTATGATTTTTGTTGGTGATTTTGCTGTTTAAAATGGCCTCCAAGCATGTGTGAAAGTGCTTTCTAGTGTTCCAAGGCACAAGAAGGCTGTGATGTGCCTTAGGGAGAAAATACAGGTGTTAGATAAGCCTCCTTTAGGCATGAATAATAGCGCTGTTGGTCTTGAGTTCAATGTTAATGAATCAATGATATATATTAAAGATGTCTTAAAATAGAAACATCCATCAAACAAGGTTATATATTTGTTAGTTGATGAAAATGCTGAGACCAGAGGCTCACAAGAAACTAACCTCATATTTCCTCTAGTAGCAATGATTAAGTATTTGCTAATGCAGTGTTGGTGGTGACTTTATTTATTTATTTATTTATTTTTAAAGATTTTATTTATTTATTTGTCAGAGAGAGAGAGCACCCAAACAGGGAGCTGCAGGCAGAGGGAGAAGCAGGCTACCCGCTCAGCAAGGAGCCCAATGCAGGACTCCATCCCAGGACCCTGGGATCATGACCTGAGCCGAAGGCAGACTCTTAACCCACTGAGGCACCACACATCCCAAGGGTGACTTTGTAGAACATAACTACCTCAAATAATGAGAATCAGACTGTATGTTTCTCTATTTTTACTTCCTCACCTTTCTTACATAAAAGTTCAAGTTTTCTATGCAGTGTTTTTGTCCTCGGAATATATTTCACTGAAAATATATAAAGCTGTGTTCAATAATCAGTTTTCTCTATGATGTTATATTTCCAATTTAATGCACAGTTAGGTTCATTGATTTGGGTGCGTTTTCAATTTCACGTTTACTTTTTTCCCTATGTTTTGAGTATGTAAAACATATAAACAGGTCTACAGTTGAAAGTCTTACTAGGAAGAAAGCCTCACCTCCATCCTTATCCCTTCCTGCCCTTTACAGTTAGCCATTTTGGGGCACATGGGTTACTCTGTCGGTTAAGCCTCCGACTCTTCATCTCAGGGCTGTGAATTGAAGCCCCGCATTGGGTTCCATGCTGGGCATGGAGCCTACTTTAAAAAAAAGAAAAATGGATACAGTTAGCCATTTTTTCAGTGTCTAGTGTAACATTCAGGTTTTTAAAAACACAAAAGCAGGGGTGCCTGGGTGGCTCAGTTATTAAGTCTCTGCCTTCGGCGGCTCAGGGCGTGATCCCAGAGTCAGGGCGTGATCCGAGTCCTGGGATCGAGCCCCGTGTCAGGTTCCCTGCTCCACTGTGAGCCTAATTCTTCCTCTCCCACTCCCCCTGCCTGTGCTCCCTCTCTCGCTGGCTGTCTCTCTCTCTGTCAAATAAGTAAATAAAATCTTTTAAAAAAATGCAAAAGCAAGTAAATACACATACATGTATGTATTCTTATTTCCTCTCATTTCCCACACTTTTAAAAAGTTAAACATGTATGCTGGAAGTCACTGTGTATCAGCACTTAGAAGTCGTCCTCATGTTTTATAAGGCTGCGTGTTCACTTACTGGCGCAAGCGTTTTTAAAGTGCGGCGGATTAACTGCACTTGCTGGACCCAGACTAAGTTCACATCACTTACCGAATGTTTCATCTTGAGGGAAGAAGCATCTACCGTCTTTGCGTCTGTTTTCTCACCTGTAAAATGAGGGTGTTGAAAATATAGCACACAGCCCCTTCCGTTTTATAATACTACAGTTCATACATTTCAAGCGCTGACTTTACATGAACAAAGGAAGCCCTCAACTTAAATACAAACCGGGGCGGGCGGGAGTGGTGGTGATTCGCAGCAACTTCGAGCCAATGTCGGGGAAAACCCGGTGGCGACACAGAATACTTCCAGAGCCTGTGTGAAGGCGAGAACAGGAGTACAGGGGGTCCCCGGGTCCGGGATGAGCCGGACAGGAGTTCCGGAAGACAAGCTCATGAGGACAGCGACGTGCGGCAGGTCAAGGATGCGCTTGGGATCCCAACCGGACACCAGGAAAGGACGCTTTCACCCTTCAGCCTCCGGGCGAAAGAGTGCGGTGTCGCTTCCCCTGTAGCCTACAGGATCGCGGGCCGCAGCCCGCCGGGGATCCGGGACGGCGAGCTCTCGGCCGGGGGCGGGGACCGCGGCGGAGCTTGAGGGTCCCCCGCCCGCGCCGCGTGAGGGGCGAGGCGAGCGCCGGGAGGGACGGGGCGGGGCAGAGGGCGGAGCAAAGCCGGGAAGGGGCGGGGCCGCGGCCGTGGCGCCAAAAGGCGAACATGGCGCCGGAGCGGCTGCGGAGCCGGGCGGTCTCCGCCTTCAAGCTGCGGGGCTTGCTGCTCCGGAGGTGAGTCTTACCGGGGCAGTTTATCGGACGGGAGAGCCAAGGCGAGGCGACCGAGCCGTGCGCGCCCGTACGCGGCGTGGCCTTAAATCACAGAGACCCCTAAGAAACGTGAAGAGGCGAAAGTGATCAGCGGGGTCTAAAGGCTGCGATTCCTTCTTAGGTCTCCCAGATGTTCGCGCCGCGTCGAAACGTTTCTCCCAGGTGGGACGTGGCTGTCCTCCTGCCTGTGCCACCCCGAGCCGGAGACGCGGCGATCTGCGTCCGAGCAGCGGTTCACTGGCGCTGTGACTTGGGCACCTCTCAGCGCCCCCTCCCCCCAAGTCTATGCCTTAGCAAAATGGGAATGATAACCGAGCGACTTCACGTAGTTTGATGAGCGACCTGGGAAAGCCCATACGCGTGTCAGTGGGCTTACTTTGTGAACATTGTGAGTCCTCTCCTTTCTCAGTTTTGGATCAGGTATTATTCCTGAGAGTTCGTAGAGAGTTAAAAAGAGGGCACGTTCCTAGATCTCCCTCCTCCCACTTTAAACATTCCCTTTAGAACTTATCTGATAGTGTCCTGGCCATAATCACGTTTTCTTGTACTTACAGAATGCACTTTTCTAAGATTTTTCTCACTAAGTCTGTTTTGTTTTTTAGAATACAGCATTTTTTGATACATATTTAAATACTTGCTGGATGGGGGCGCCTGGGTGGCACAGCGGTTAAGTGTCTGCCTTCGGCTCAGGGCGTGATCCCAGCGTTATGGGATCGAGCCCCACATCGGGCTCCTCGGCTATGAGCCTGCTTCTTCCTCTCCCACTCCCCGTGCTTGTGTTCCCTCTCTCGCTGGCTGTCTCTATGTCTATCAAATAAATAAATAAAATCTTTAATAAAAAGAAAATACTTGCTGGATGGAATATACTTTTTTTGTACCAGGTTATGATTGCACTTGCTGTGTTGTGGAGAGTTTTTGTTTTTGAAATGATGAGTTTTATGAGCCTTTTAACTTTGCTTTTGGCTTAGTAGTGAACAAGGGCAAGAATGGATATGCCTTGGGAGAAAATAATGAATTTTGTTCAATTGATCCCTGACATTTTGCAAATATGAGCAGTTGATCAATTAACTTTTATTTTCCCTTAGAATTTGACCTAATATTCAGCTGTCATTCATTCATTAATTTAGTCAGAAATTTGCTGAAATCCTGTCTACACAGGATCTTAGCAGGGGAGTCTGCTGCTTCTTCCCTCTGCCGCTGCTCATGTGCTCGCTCTCACTCACTCTGTCTCTCAAATAAACAAATGAAATCTTAAAAAAAAAATTACAATACAGTAAACTGTTCCATTACTTTTCCTGTAGTCTATTGTTAGAAGCAAGTTACTAAATCCGGCCCATACCCAAGGGGAAGGGTGCGCACATGGATGTGAATATCAGGACGCATGGATTATTAGGGGTTGTTTTAGAAGTCTGTCTACCATGGATATTAAGTAGTTCATAGTTATTGAGTTTCACTTGTGAAAAGGATCACAAGAAAGAAGTGCTCTGG
The DNA here is from genome assembly GCF_017311325.1 of Ursus maritimus. Classification (NCBI taxonomy): domain Eukaryota; kingdom Metazoa; phylum Chordata; class Mammalia; order Carnivora; family Ursidae; genus Ursus; species Ursus maritimus. The sequence continues at coordinate 23,549,143 of NW_024426230.1, read as the reverse complement.
TAATGTTTAACAAGGTGACTACTCTAGAGTTAAAGAAGGGCTTCATTAAAGAAGTGGTTTGAGCTGACCGTTCAAGGATAAACAGGACTTGAGTAGGTGAAGAAGACTGGGGAGAAAGGATCCTGTAAAGGCCCTGAGGCAGGAGAGCAGTGGAGGAGCCTAGGAGTTTTGGCAGGGGCCTGATCCTGTATAGGGCTATAGGCTTTGATCTATCCTAAAAGCTGTCCCAGCATTCACCCAAAATGGGTGTGGTTTTAGGGAGTTACTCATCAAGTATCTTTGGACCACCTTCAGAATGCTTGGCACTCTGCCAGAGGATGGCACGGTTGCAGTTTTCAAGAAGCATCATCCATGATAAATTGGAGAGATGGGATACCCACACAAGAAACTAATCACTGAGCAGCCCAACTTAAGAACAATTAGTGTGAGGATTATAACAATAACATTGATGTGAAGTGTGAAGTTGTATGCTACAAACAGAATGGCAAGCAATTAGCTGATTGTTTAGACAGTGTTCATTCTGAGCCCTATTGGTATTTAAATCGGATTCCTGTGGAATTTTTTTTTTTTTAAACTTCAGCCTTATTGAGTTCTTTTGGAGCAGGGGGGTTCTTGTGATTTCAGTGAGTGTTGCTTCTATGACTATATTCATATGTCATAGTTTTTTTCTAGTCTACTTGTCTAATTCTGAAATTGAAAACAATGACAAAATTACTGAAATTTACTTTAAAGCAAATGCATTAGCAAATCAATAAATATATACTTAATCGTTATGTTCAGGACATTGAAGCAAATGAAGTCGTACCTTAAATGTAAGGTGGTAAGTGGTACAAGGCTGTTGGTGATGTGTCGGATCGGAGGTGTATAGGAATTTTAACAATTCAGAAGGAAGGGGAGGTTGCAGCAGGTAGGGCTGGTCTAGGAAGGCTTCCTAAAAGACAGATGTGATTTGGGGCTTTAAGGATGGTTATATTGGCAGGGGATAGAAGGAAGAATTTGTTCAGAAAGGACAGGAGAGGTGAGCACTGCATGCAGCGAAGAGTGACTAGATTTTAATTTCAGTGCCAGATTGATGAGTGTTTGCCAGTTTTGGGCATAAAACTTTGAGCCTCAGTGACCAATGACCTGCCTCATCTTTTCTTTCCATCCCAGTGAAGCCATTAAGTACCTCACAGAAGCTCTTGAGTCTGTCAGTGAAGTAGAGCTTGAAGATACACTGGAAAAGATCATCGATGCAGTTGAAAAGCAACCATGTAAGTGACATTTTCTGATAGCTCTTAAATTAATATAGTTCTACCTCCTCGGTTAGATTTATAGATTGAGTGGAAGCTGAGGATTCCATATGAAGATACTGCAGTTTTATGAGACATACCCATGGTGGCACTTCTTCCCAAGGGGTAACCTCTAGTTCAGGACGTTCCCCAGAGACTCTTAACAGTTCTTCCCCGTCATGGAGCTGTCACTGCCAGCTGTTCTGCACTTGACTTCTGATTTTCATCTGGTCCTTACGGTCACTTTTGTCTCTCTGCATGCCTACTACTTCGTCTTACTTAGGTTTGGTACTCCTAATAGTTTTTCGGGGAAAAAAGAATAAGTGAGCCGGACTAATTCTCCCTTCTGGCTCCAGCCTTTCTTGAGGGATCTTTTTGTTAAATATTTAACCTTTTACCACAAGCAGGAGCCTACAAAGGAGAAATGCTCTTCTAGGTGCAAACGTCCAGTGTTTCTAGAGCAGAAACAGGTGTGGCTTGCTCTCAGGCGTTGTATTGATGCTAGTTTCTTCAATTACATGGGAAGACATATGTTCCATGATACAGGAGAAATTACCATTATGTCTCATTTTCAGTTCCAAAGGCAGAATTTTAAATATACCTTTGCTTTTAAAAAACTATAGTTGAAAATTTAGAAAATTTTATTAATTGTGGAAAAGTGGTATATATTCCTTTAAGATGGCACATGGTATTTTGCCTGAGAATGTAACAAAGTGTTCAAGGGTGCCCACTCTGGAATCAGGCTTGGATTTGTGTTGCCATCTATACTTTCTAGCTGTGTTCTTGGGCAATTTATTCAGTCTCTCAAAGTTGCACTTCCTCCCCCTTTTAATATATCAACATATGAACAACAATCTATAAGGACATCTAATCTAATGGCAATATGCTTGTGAAGTACTGAGCATAGTGTCACACTTAAGGGCTTAATAAGTGGTGGGTGTTATATCTGTTACTGTCATGCCTATGGAAATGGCATTGGTGGTGAAAGTTCTACTCATGTAACCTTCTTAAACCTAGGAGTTTACAGAAGTGTTTGTATAACTGAATTTATATTTTTAGACAGTATTTAGAAAAGTAAGGCATTTGGCTGTGTATTAAGATATTACAAGCATATTTGAGTCAAAGATGAAGGTTTCTGAGATGTGGCTTGTGTTATTGTTCTGACCTAACCCTTTTTTTGGTCCTGAGAACAGTGTAATGAGAATCTCAGGGTTAGTGTTGGCAGATTATTTTCAGGAAAAAAGCTGTCTGTGGAAATAAGTACTTTTTATGCCTGTTTCTAAAATTGAACTCTGAAATTCTCTTTTCAGTGCCATCAAACATGATCGAACGGTGTGTGGTGGAAGCAGCGGTCCAGGAATGCAGTCAGTCTGTGGACGAAACTATGTATGTGGACAAAATGAGCTTTTCCCCCTGCTGGTGATATGAAGTGCTTATTTTAAATTATTTTCTTGGGGAAAGAATTAGTGGTCAGCATTTCTACAGTGGTTATTTCTTAGTGTTTCTTTTTAACTGATAGCTTGCATTATAAACCTCATTATTAAGTGACTCATTTTTACTGTTTTTTCCAGGGGATTGGAGATTACAGTGTTGTTTATACCATTACTAACTTTTGCAACTACCCACCAGATCTCACTTTATATTCTGTATGCTACCAGTAAATTGAATTGAATATTCAGAAATACACTTTGCTTTTGCTCTTAGGAAAGTGCGGTGTCCAGAGAAGTTCAGCGACTTACGCTGGGTCACATGGTGAATGGCAAAGAGGGTGGAACCTTAGTTTTATGATTCTTTCTGTTAACTCATGTTATGAGAGCTGAGGAATTTATATGGCAATAATTTTTCTGGGTTTTATTTCCAAGTGTCCCTCTTTCCTTTCCTCTTTTGAATATGATACTTTTTTCCAAAATCACAGGGTTTAATTGGGAGGAAAACAACTGGTAAAATGGACAGAGAGTATTAACTTTAATAGTTTTTCCTCTTTCGGGCAATGGGGATCATTGACAGGAGTCATTACCGTATTAGAGCTGCTAAGAAAATAGAGAAATTGAGGAATTTATTTACTTATTTATTTAAAAGATTTTATTTATTTATTTGACAGGAAGAGAGAGAGAGAGAGCACAAGCAGGGGGAGAGGCAGGCAGAGGGAGAGGGAGCAGCGAGCCCTATGTGGGGCTCCATCCCAGGACCCTGGGATCATGACCTGAGCCGAAGGCAGATGCTTAGACTGAGCCACCAGCCAGGTGCCCCGAGAAATTGAGGAATTTTAATTTTAACCTTGCAAACTCATTATTTAAGATACTAGGGTACAATGACATACCCCTAAAGCCATCAATAGAAATTCAAAATGACTGTTTCGAAGTGGAAGGATTATAATCATAAAGTAACCATTAAAGTTAACTGTTGTTTCTTTCTAGCTCTTTATATTCCACAGTTAGCCAATGCAGAGGTCCACTGGGGCTGAAAGGTAAACAGTCCTTGCAACTTCAATTGTCAAAAAATTATTATATTATATTGGGGGCGCCTGGGTAGCGTAGTCGTTGAGCATCTACCTTCAGCTCAGGGCGTGATCCCGGCGTTCCGGGATCGAGTCCCACATCGGGCTCCTCCGCTGGGAGCCTGCTTCTTCCTCTCCAACTCCCCTACTGTGTTCCTGCTCTCGCTGGCTGTCGCTCTGTCACATAAATAAATAAAATCTTTAAAAAAAAAAAAAAAGAAAGAAAATTATTATATTATAGCATAAGAGAGGCTTTCATTTTTATAGATGAAGTGGCATGAGAATTCAAATAACCTGTCAAGACTGACCCTAAAAAAATGTTGGAACCATACCTGGAATCTAGGTTTTCTTCAAGTCCACTGGTTCTCTGCGACCCTATACTATGTGTTACCACCAGGGTCGCAAGACCGTTTCGGACCATACTCAGTCTAGGAGATAAACAAATAATATTTTAGGGAAGATTTTTTTAGGTTGGAATTTTAGGTTGGAATATTTATGCAATAGTGCTGTGAATTTTTTTTAAAACTTCATTCAGACGTGGTTATGTTATTGTGTCTGAAAGGAAGTTATTTTGTTGAATTTCTTTCTCTAACACTGTGTCAAGGATATGGCCAGTATTTTGGGGGTTCTTTTCTATTTTATACCTGGTTCCTGAGACACTTTTGCATAATACTTTGGATTAAAAAATTGTTGGAAATGAATCATATTCTTTAATAAATTATAGCTCATGAAAGTAGTACTCATGGGGAGAGATTTCTTTCAAGATATAACTATTTTATACATACATGTTCTTTTTCAACAGATGACATTCTTAATTAGAAGTTAACTTGTTATTTTTGCTTGAGAGTATTGGCTATGCTATCTTGTCTCTGAGAGGAAAATTTTACCCCATATTATGACCCTATAGAAATTATGTATATGATGCATGGAAAGTACATTCATATACCATAAGATTATAATACAAGTTTTTGTGCTCACCTAGAATACTTGTTTTAGTAAATCAGGTTTATGTTTTTGTGGGCTGTTTTTCAGAGAACACATTTTCAATATCATAGGAGCGTTTGATATCCCACGCTTTGTGTACAGCTCAGAAAGAAAAAAATTTCTTCCGTAAGTATACCATCTATTGATTTTAAGCTAATTTCAGATGCACATTTCTTTCAGAAGGCATATAGTCCATGATTCGTTTTTGGCCTACCTCTGTGTATTGTGATAGTTATAAGTAGGCATTTCTTTTTTTCTAGTCTATTAATGACCAACCACCCTGCACCAAATTTATTTGGAACAGCAAGAGATAAGGCAGAGCTGTTTCGTGAACGATATACCGTTTTGCATCAGGTAAGCTGAGGGGGGAAATGAGACTAAGCTTATGTAAGAGTCAGTGTTAATTAAAGGATGGAATTTTGTAGTCCAGGGTTCGTCATCCAGTAGACTCTAGCTGGGCTGTCTATGTTTGAAACCATGTGGGGGATACAGAAGTAAAAACAATTGTTTTTGTGATGATAAAAATAGCAGCTTACATTTATTACCTGCTTTTAATATGCTGAGCACTGTGTTTAGCACGTTATGGACATACTTACCTCATTTAATCATCACAACGTCGGTGTATGTATAAATGCTATTATCCTCATTTTTTCCATTATTTTTTAAAAATACTTACTTGAGAGAGAGAGAGCAAGCACAAGGGGCCGGGGCGGGGGGGGGGGCAGAGGGAGAGAGAGAAGTGGGGCTGATCCAGATCATGACCTTAAACGCAGACGCATCACTGACTGAGCCACCAAGGTGCCCTACAATTATCCTCACTTTACAAATGAGGAACTGAGACCTAGGTATGTTTAGGACCTTGACCAAACATCACATATAGCAAGTATAGACAGGATTTGAATCCAGTGTGTCTGACTCTGGAGCCCAGCCTTTGCCTACTACACTGTACTAGCTTCTAGCAGCTTACAGTCTGTGAGGTTACAGACATTGGCACGAACAAAATATAAAGTAGAATTTTATAGGTGCCGTAAAAGAGATACAGAATTGGGAAAATCAGGGAAGCCTTCAGGGAAATGATGGCATTGGACATGGGCCTTGCCTGCTTTGATCCCGTGGAAATGGGGAAAAGGTGGTGGTGATGGTGTGAACACAGACACAGCAAAGGGAAAGAGTGGAGTCTGCAGGAAATGATGAGCAGTTAATCCATTCTGTGTGTAGAGGAAGGCTCATGGAGGAGGGTAGGATGGGATAGGTTTGGAAAGGCAAGTGGGAGCCAGATCGTGGGAGCGCCTTGGATGCCACTCTCCGCAACTGGGACTCTGGTTTCTTGGTGCAAGAAGCCTTGGGATACCAGAGAGACCCAATCACAGCTGGGCTCTCTGAGCACTTCTCTCCCAGCACATTTTGGGGTGAATTAAGAATGCAAGTGAACAGTTAGGGGAGTCTGTGGTATTGGTCCTGCCAGAAATGACAGCTGGGGGGAGGAAGTGACAAGGGTGCAGACGGGACTGCACCAGAGCAGTGGAAGCCATCACTCATGGTGACTGAGTGGATGTGAAGGAGAAGGGAAGAGTGAGGGCTCTGAGATGATTAAGGTTGTGAGTCCAAGAGAGTAGGACAGTAGAATAATATGTTAACAAATAAGAAAAAGGGAATGTTTGGGGAAGATGATGCCGATGTTGCAGGTTCTGTTTTAAACATTTGAGTTAGGGCGCCTGGGTGGCTCAGTCATTAAGCCTCTGCCTTCGGCTCAGGTCATGATACCAGGGTCCTGGGATCGAGCCCCGCATCAGCCTCCCTGCTTGGCGGGAAGCCTGCTTCTCCCTCTCCCACTCCCCCTGCTTGTGTGCCCTCTCTCACTGTGTCTCTCTTTGTCAAATAAATAAAATCTTTTTAAAAAAATAAATAAATAAAAATAAACGTTTGAGTTAAGGTTGCCAGTGGGATATCAGGTGACAAGTACACTGAGAGCTGAAGAAAGAGATCTGGGCAGAGAGGGATTTAGGGGCCATCTGCCCAGAGGAGTAGATGGAGTAGAGGAGTAGACCCTCTGAGAAAGAGAGGCAGCCGTGGGGGAGGCGGCGGTGGAAGGGAAAAGGAGAGAATTGTGGGGGCCGGGCCGGCATGGTGTTAGATGGCAGAAGCAGAAGAAGGTTTCAAGGAGAGGAAGCCTGAAAAAGGATGAAGAGGGTGGGCACTGGGGATGCCTTTTCTCTCCCGCTTCCATCACCTACATAACGTTGCCAGATCAGTCTTCCTGACGGGAAGCTCTGGTATTGTCGTGATTTTGCACAGAAGTCTTTCAAATACAGATTATACTTAGTGTTTGAGATCTTCCACTTCATCTTTTTGGCCAGATCTCTACTTTTCCTCTGAAAGTCCTCTGTGCTGGAACCAAAAATGAAATAGAGAATGATTGTTCGTTCTTTTCCTTGTACTATTCACTCTCTGGACTGCTCTCCCCTCTTTTCTCTGCTGCTGCTGAAACCTTCCTAATTCTGGAGGGGCCTTCTTCAGTTCCTCCTCTTTTCTGGACCTCTTCTTGATCAGTTGGATGCAATCTCTTCCTGCTTTAAACCACTGACTATGTCAGTGTGTCTCCTACAGCATTTACCAGAGTTGGCCCTGCCTTGTGTTTGGGCTGGATATCCCTGTTATCAGACACTCCTTGTTTACATTCTCAGCCACATTTGGCACAGTGCTTTCCATAGAGAAGATGCTCAAGTAAATACTGCATTCTTTTTCTTTCTTCTTGAAAAAAATTTAAAAAAAAATTATTTATTTATTTGAGCGGGGGGGGGGGGATAGAGGGAGGAGCAGAAGGAGAGGGACAAGCACACTCTACGCTGAGTGCAGAGCCTGATGCAGGGCTTGATCCCACAACCCTGAAATCATGGCCTGAGCTGAAATCAAGAGTGAGATGCTTAACCAACTGAGCCACCCAGGCGCCCCCATCATCCAGCAATTTTTAAAAATTGATTTTACTTTTATTTTATTTTTATTTTTTTAAAGATTTTATTTATTTATTTGACAGAGAGAGAGACAGCCAGAGAGATAGGGAACACAAGCAAGGGGAGTGGGAGAGGAAGAAGCAGCCTCCCAGCAGAGGAGCCCAATGTGGGGCTCGATCCCATAACGCCAGGATCACGCCCTGAGCCGAAGGCAGACACTTAACGACTGAGCCACCCAGGCACCCCAAGTTCTCCCTATGAGATGACAGAGGCCCCTACAGCCTCAGCAGCTCTTGGAAAGGGAGCTCGTCTGTTCCAGTAGCTCTGGGAACAGCCTCTTAGCCGCTCTTAGCTTGAGGCACTTACTCAACCCTGAACCATTCACTGGCTAAGGCGGGGAACACTTCGATTCCCTAGGCCTTAGTGGCCTGTTGATAGAAGGGGGAAGGGACACCAGCCCTGCCTAAACCACATGGGCCACAGTGGGGTGGGGAGATGGCTCCCCAGACAGAAGCTCCAGCTAACCTCTTACCTGTCTGACGTTCTGCTTTGTGCAGTTCATGAGCCAGCTGTACTGACCTTCGCATCACTTCCCAGATACTTTTGTAACTCTCGTGACACATCCCTTCCTCTGCCGGAAATGTCTTGTCTCTTTTGGTTTCTTACTAGCAAAGTCTTATTTATCATTTAGGGTCTCGTTAAATGCCCCCTTCTGCCTGGGGTCCTTTGTTGTATGGCGGCCCTCGACTTTTCTCTCACAGACCCCTGTGCTCTGAGGATGACACTTAGTTTATTGTCTTCATATCCTCAGCCGAGAGCTCACTGCCGCTAGCCACACAATAGAGCTTTTACTTAAAAAAATTTTTTTTAAATGCTTTTTTTATTTTCAAAATTACATTGCTAAGTATTTGTATATTAAAATACATGGTCTTTCAGGGGCGCCTGGGTGGCACAGCGGTTAAGCGTCTGCCTTCGGCTCAGGGCATGATCCCCGCGTTATGGGATCGAGCCCCACGTCAGGCTCCTCTGCTAGGAGCCTGCTTCTTCCTCTCCCACTCCCCCTGCTGTGTTCCCTCTCTCGCTGGCTGTCTCTGTCTCTAATAAATAAATAAAATCTTAAAAAAAATATATATATGGTCTTTCAAATTTATTGAGACTAGGCAGTAGTGACATTAGTTTAAGGACAGTGTTTTGTCAGAGTACTATTTAAATGAATTTTTAAATTTTATTTTAATGAGTTTTAGTGTAAAATGTCTGATTCAGTAATTCATGTGAATCTTTCTTTTTTTATAGAGGACCCACAGACATGAATTATTTACTCCTCCAGTGATAGGCTCTCACCCTGATGAAACCGGAAGCAAATTCCAGGTTAGAACATTACCCTAGTTGTTTAGGGGGTGTAAGTATATAAGTTAAATATGTATTGCTTAATTCTAATTTATTAAAATTTAAATGAAAATGAATCACTGGTAACTGTTTAACCAACTAACTGACCTGTGCATGCTCACTGTTAATAAAGTCTGTTCCAAGACCCCCCGTGGATGCCTCAAACCACAGCTAGGACCAAAACCTGTATATACCATGTTTTTCCTACACAGACATATCTGTGATTAAAGCTTAACTTATAAAGTAGGCATAGTAAGAGATTCATAACAATAATAATAAATCAGAACAATTATAAAAGTATACTATAATAATTATGTGAATGTGGTCTGTGTCCAAATATCTTATTATACTGTACTTACCCTTCTGGTGATGATGTGAGATGGTAAAATGCCTGCATGTTGAGAAGGAGTGAGGTGAATGATGTAAACATTATGACATAACTTTACTACTGACCTTCTGATGATTCATCAGAAGAAGGACCATCTGCTTCTAGGCCGCGGTTGACAGAGGGTAACTGAAATCACGAAAAGTGAAACTGTGGATAAGGGGGAAGCGACTGTAATATGGTATGAGACTTCAGTCATTGCTAAGAGCCTGAGTTGGTATTTTAGCTTTTTATAGGATTAATTCTATTGTCTGAGTTTTATATTTGATTCTCTACTATAAAGTAGGTGTAAATACTGAAATGCACACTCAAAATTTACTTATTTATAAAAAGATTAGTTTCTTCAAAAAACTTATTTTCAGTCTTTAAAGAATTTATTTTGTCTTATTTTAAGCTTAAAACAATAGAAACCCTCTTGGGCAGTACAACCAAAATTGGAGATGTGATTGTTCTTGGAATGATAACCCAGTTAAAAGAGGTGAGTTAAACTTAATAAGCATCAGACTGTTGTTTTCAGCCCGGGCTGATGAAATGTCAGTTGCTATAGGATTCCTGCCCAGGGTACAGGGCCGTATTCTCCACGGAAGGTTCTGGCCTCAGTTAACAAGTAGCCTTTGCCCAGGCGTTCAGTTTCCTGAGGACACGTCAGGAAGGAGTGTCTTACACAGGCCACCGGTTTGCGTGGTCTGAAAGTAGTCCCCAGTGACCTCTGGTTGAGTTTCTGAACAAGCGAGGCTGCAGACCACATCCTGCTCCCTCGGAGAGGGACACTGCTGACTGTCAGGCGGAGGCACCTGGTGAGGCCCGCGGGACAGCCCGCCAGCGCCCCTCTTGCCGTCTCTGGATCTGCAGCGGTCCTTCTCCCGTACAGTGAGGAGTCTCAGTCTCAGGCAAGTGACTCTGAGGCGACCAGACTAGCAAATGGAAACGCCTAGACCAGGAAATGCTCATTTTTAAAAATCCACTGTACTCTACTATATTCTGTTGTCAATGTTGTATTTTAATTATTTTGACCTAGTATTCATTTTTACATAATTATGGACATACTTCTTTTAACTTTTTTAGGGAAAATTTTTTCTGGAAGATCCTACAGGAACAGTACAACTGGATCTTAGTAAAGCTATATCCTTATTTATTTATTTATTTACTTATTGTTTTCTTTATTGAGATTGATGATAGTTTTTTTTTTTTATTTTTTAAAGATTTTTATTTATTTATTTGAGAGAGAGAGAAAAACATCGTGAGCAGGGAGGAAGGGCAAAGGGAGAGGGAGAAGCAGACTCCTTGCTGAGCAGGGAGCCCAGTGTGGGACTTGATCCCAGGAACGTGGGATCATGACCTGAGTCGAAGGCAGATGCTTAACCCACTGAGCCACCCAGGTGCCCCTTCATTTTTACTTTTTTAAATCTATGTTACATGAGTTGGGGACATTGATTATATATCATTCTCAAGTTAACCTATTTGGGTTCCCGCTGTGTTACAGATGGCGATGACGTAGCAATCAAGACATAATCCTAGCCAGAGACAAAAAAAAACCTTTAATTCTCCCTTATTTGAAGAATCCAAACAAGTCACTGAGGAAGTTTAGAACAAGCTAAGAATGATCCATAGTGTCACTATTACCAAACTACATCTTAGAATCAGACATGGGACATTTAAACCTACAATTTTTTAAGCTATCATCTATTCATAGTTTCAAGTATGAAGACTTTGAATTTATTATTTTGGGCCCAGAATGTGTGTTGATTTTATCAATCCCTTCAAGCATAGAAATATTTTCCTGAACTGTTGTGTACCAGTTCCACAGTGGCTTATACACAGAGTCATGCTTTGTCTTAGCAGAAGGTAAGTCAGTATACTTTTTTCCTGTCCTCCTCATTCTACAATAAAAGCATTTCTACATTGGTTAAAATATATTAACATGATATAATTGGGGAGAACATTGCTTATAAGAGCATACTTTTGACAACATTAAATAACTCTCAGACTGGTAAATGGGCCTGGGATTTCTTTTTGGGGTGACAAAAATATTCTGAAATCGGTGGTGATGGTTGTACAACCTGTGAATATACTACAAAAACCACTGAATTGTATACTTTAAAGGGTAAAGTGTAATGTTATGTGAATTACATCTTAATAAAGTTGAAAAAAAACCCCAGATTTTACATAGGGTCATAAAACGAAGCATTTCCTAATCTTCATACCTTCTCTCTCTGTACCCTAACATGTATTGTGAAATTAAGAAGTGGGAAGTTTTACTTTTTTTTTTTTTATAAAAGATTTTATTTATTTATTCGACAGAGATAGAGACAGCCAGCGAGAGAGGGAACACAAGCAGGGGGAGTGGGAGAGGAGGAAGCAGGCTCCTAGCAGAGGAGCCTGATGTGGGGCTCGATCCCAGAACGCCGGGATCACGCCCTGAGCCGAAGGCAGTCGCTTAACGACTGAGCCACCCAGGCGCCCCGGAAGTTTTACTTCTGAATCTATTTCTGTTTCATGACTTTTTTAATGTAGAACTGAGCCTGTCTTTGGCTCTGAAGCTGCTGTGGGCTGTAGCTTGGTGGGACTGGCAACTTTCGTAGCTAGTTGACAGAGGGTGAGACAAAGATTTAGCATTACTGCTTTGTGTTCCAGTTTCTTCCTTTCAAATAAGGAGAATTGGACAAATGAAAGTGATTTGTTACTTATCTTTTTTCAGGTTGGTTTGAAGATGGGGTGTTTCATGTCAATGCCTTCGGATTCCCACCCACGGAACCCTCTAGTACTACTAGGTATAAGATGTTTGACTGCAGCTCTGTGGGAATTTTGTAATACTGGCTTTGTAAGATAGGATGTCATATGTCAGTTACTATAAGGCCCCGGGCTTTGTGTCAGAATGCAAAGACGGTGAGAGTTAGAAGACGGGGCTGTGTAGGTAACTGAAAACTAGCGCATTGATTCCTGATGACTTGCGGTCTCGTCTCTGTACCTTGGCTTTTTATGGGAAAGATTTCCAGTCTTCCTGTCTCACTTATCTGTGGGGTTGATTAGAAGTCCAACTGAGATAAGAGGTAGGAAAACACGTAGCAGAATGTAATGTTCATGTTATCTAAAGCCTTATTTTGGTTTTCTACTAATGACTAAACTTACAAGAGGCAGATTATAAAGCTCTTTCATTTAAGCAAAAGCATCATATTATTAGAGCCATTCCAAAAGGACCTTCTCTGAGAGGAGAGAGTTCCCTGTCACTCATGTTATTTGAGCAGAGGGTAAATGATGGTGTAAAAGTTACAGCTGGTGGCCTGGGGTTGGAGGTAATCCACGAACCTTTCTTTTTTCCCATTTGAGGTGTTAAAACACGTTTTGTTTCCAATGTGTAAGAACTAGGAGATTTCTCATAAAAGTCTAGATTTCGGAGTTCTCTTGAACAACCAGATCTGGCAAAAGGGTGCTTGACTTCCCCCCGGGCTCCCACTCTACGGCAGGGATTGCCCACTTCGGCCAGGGCATGTGGTGCGCCCTAGCTCATACCTCAGGATTTAGTGCTACCTCGCTGAGGCCCGTGAGCTTTCGAGTTTGCCATGTCTGGGGGAATTAAAGTTGCCTTCGAATCTTGAGATTCTATCTGTGATTACTGAAGATTTCAAGAAGTGTAAGAATGAAGATTTTGGTCCAAGTACACCTATATAAATTCAGGTGGAAAGGCCGTGTTTGCTGGCTGGGAGTCGTGGGCAGAGCAGCTTCTCCTGGTGGACGTTCTCTAGGGGAAAGTGCTGGTCGTGCTAAGGAGAACACGAGCCCTCCTCCAGCCAGCTCACTTCTAAGAGAATGCACTTAGTGCCAGTTTGTGGCTTTTTACACCGTGATAGGTTTTCTTTGGAATATATTTAAGGAAAGATTGCTGTTACATTGGCATTTAATTTTCATACAAGTTTCAAAATTACTACTTAGGAATGAGAGGTAGAATCAAGGAGGCTGGCCATGAGTATTACCATTCTGTTTCAGCCTCCTGCAGAGCCTGCCCGAGGAGGGGTGTGGAGAGTTCTCCAGGAGCTCAGGCCTGACTCTCCGACGCTTGCACCCCTTAACTGGGACGGCCACAGGCGAATCACTTAGCACTCCTGAACCTCATTTTCGCTTTTGTAAAATAAAGAAAATAGAATCTGCTAGATGAGCTTTTTTTTTTTTAGGCTTTAAGACTATAACCTGAGCTGTGTTTATATATGTACATATTTTAATTAGGGACCACATATACTTACATACATCCAGGGAGAGAGTTTCTTTTTATGCATGAATACACAGGTCTGTATCTTTTTTTTTTTTTAACATTAAAAATGGACACATACGTTGCTTTGTAACCTCCAAAGTGTCACAATCCTGGGATGTAGGTTCCCCTCTGTAGACCTCTGTAAGCCCTTAGAATAAATTTCTAGAAGTGGAATTGTTTGGTTAAATGGTTAGTGCTTTTTTTGAGCACTTTGATTAGATATTGTTTAAATCAAATTCCCATTTCTCTGTCTTTCAACTACATTTTAATATTTGCTTTAGTCAGTTTTAAAAGACACAGATCCAGCCTATTAAGTATTTATTTACTGTTCTGGTATTCCTTATCTTAGGACATTTAAATAAACTTGTTTGCTTTTTAAGTACTACAAATAGTATATTTTCATGGTACTGTGTACACTAAGGGGGAAATAACCTCATTAGAAAGAAGCTAAATTTGTAAAATTATTAGAAAACGTGCAACAAGGGGCGCCTGGCTGGCTTGGTTAGTGGAGCATGCGTCTCTTGATCTGTAGAGATTAAACAAGAAATCTTAAAAAAAAAAAAATGGAAGAAAGAAAAGAAAGAAATCTCCAAAAGAATATAGGATAGAAGCTAATATTATGTCATAATTACCTAGGGCATACTATGGAAATGTTAATTTTTTTGGAGGGCCTTCTAATACATCTGTGAAGACTTCTGCAAAACTAAAACAACTAGAAGAGGAGAATAAAGATGCCATGTTTGTGTTTATATCTGATGTTTGGTTAGACCAAGGAGAAGTTTTGGGAAAGCTTCACACCATGTTTTCTGGTGGGTGCCATTTTTTTCTACTCTTTTGAACTCAGTATAAGGGGTCAGGTCTTAAAACTAAATTGTTAAAAAATGTAACTTTTTGAGTAGTCTATTTTCTTGTAAATGTTGACTCAGCAGTGGCATATTTAAGAGAGATCATCTTACAGATTTACATTTTTACATTTGAAAAATTACTCTGTGTGTGTACTCATGAGAAGTAAGAATTAGTCCTAAATTAGTATAAGAATGGATAAGAGCTTGGGCTTTGGAGTCTGACAGAAGTGGGTTTAAACTGCAGCCTGAGACCTTGGTCAGGTTACTTAATCTCTCTCTTAGCTTATAGGGATGTTGTGAAAATCAAGCCATTGCAGGGCCTGGCATATAGTAGGTGTGCAATAAATGGGCAGCATTGCTACTATTATTTAAAAATAATAGTTATTAAAATAAGTTATTATTAAACTAGTAAGTTTTTATTATTAAAAATTCATGGTTAGGGGCGCCTGAAGTGTCTGCCTTCAGCTCAGGTCATGATTCTGGAGTCCCAGGATCGAGCCCTGCATGGGTCTCCCCGCTCAGTGAGGAGTCTGCTTCTCCCTCTCCTTCTGTGCCCCGCACCCCAGCTCTTGTTCTCTCTTTCTCTCTCTCTCTCTGACATAAATAAATAAATAAAATCTTTAAAAAAAATTCATGGTTAGTCTTAGTTGGTGGAGTATGTGACTCTTGATCTCAGGGCCATGAGTTCAAGCCCCATGTTGGACCTAGAGCTTACTTAAAAAACAAAATAAAACAAAAAACCCCTCATAGTTAAAGGGTTTTTAATCTGATTTCTAGACTCAGAAACTGATATTCATTTTATTCTCTTATTTTTAGGTTATTCACCAGCACCTCCGACCTGCTTTATTCTGTGTGGTAATTTTTCATCTGCACCGTATGGAAAAAATCAAGTTCAAGCTTTGAAAGGTATTGAAGGTCTACTAAATAAGTGTTTCTACATTTATATAAACTAAACTGATAAGAAGTGATATTTTGATTTCATTCAAAAGATGCAGGGTTGTATCTAATCAAATATAATTTGATTTTTGTGTGCATTATATTCAAATTAAATTTAATATCCCTTTAAAATTTTAGATTCCTTAAAAACTTTGGCAGACATAATATGTGAATATCCGAGTATCCACCAAAGGTAATGATTTCTACTGCTATATTTTTATAAGTTTTTTAAAAATAAAAAATGCATTCCGAATTTGATATCCATGATTATTAAGAAACAAAGAAAAATATGAGAAAATCAGTGCTAAGAGATAAAATTATCCTCACATCGTGATAATGTATGTTACACTGTACTAGAGATTTATAGTGAAAAATATTAAAAGGAAGAGTGTTACTTTCAACTATTTTGAATTTCTTGGTGACATTACTCTAAATATCTAGAGCTGCACTCTTCACTATGACAGTCACTGGCCACATGTGTCTCTTTAAATTTAAATTATTTTAAGTTAAATATAATTTAAAATTCACTCACACTAGTCATAGTTCAAGCACTCAATAATCAGTGCAGATACAGGCATTTCCATCACTATAGCAAGGTCTATTGGACAGTGTTAGTCTGGAGACTTAGTAGTTCATTTGTTAAAATGCATGAAATTTTATTAAAAATATTAAAAATTCATAATGGAATTAAAGGCAGTAACTTGTTTTTAGACTATCGGATAGTGTTGCCGTAATTTATTTTTTAAATGAATTATGTTGAATTTTGCTGCAGTAGTCGTTTTGTGTTTGTACCTGGTCCAGAGGACCCGGGATTTGGTTCCATCTTACCAAGGTAAGTTTTGTTTAGATTTTTCTAACAGTAAAAAAAAATTTGTACAATTCAAAGATATATTCTGTACCTCATAAATTGTTTTTATAGGCCACCACTCGCTGAAAGCATCACTAGTGAATTCAGACAAAGGGTACCATTTTCAGTTTTTACTACTAATCCTTGCAGGTAAATATTACCATTTTGTTACACTTTTTTTCCTTTCATTTCAAAATTAACTTGATTCTTAAACTGTGTCTCCCAGCCTTGACTGCCATGAGATAAAGAGAAAATTTCTCTTTATTTTAGGTTTCTCAAAACTTTTTTGTTTTAAAGATTTTATTTATTTGTCAGAGAGAGAGCGAGCACAGGCAGGGGAAGCAGCAGGCAGAGGGAGAAGCAGGCTCCCCACTGAGTAAGGAGCCCAAAGCGGGACTTGATCCCAGGACCCTGAGATCATGACCTGAGCCGAAGGCAGATGCTTAACTGACTGAGCCACCCAAGCGTCCCAGTTTCTCAAAAATTTAAAAATATTTTAACATGATTTAATTTTAACACATTTAATTGAATAATGAATTTAGAAGCTGAAAACCAGATGGAGATTTAAAAATTGATATACTCATTTCACATACTTTAAGTTACAATGGAGGGGCGCCTGGGTGGCACAGCGGTTAAGCGTCTGCCTTCGGCTCAGGGCGTGATCCCGGCGTTATGGGATCGAGCCCCACATCAGGCTCCTCCGCTGGGAGCCTGCTTCTTCCTCTCCCACTCCCCCTGCTTGTGTTCCCTCTCTCGCTGGCTGTCTCTATCTCTGTCGAATAAATAAATAAAATCTTTAAAAAAAAAAAAGTTACAACGGAAAAGTGAGAAGATGATGTGTTTACTGCATGTGCCACTCACTGTAATCACAGGCTGTCACCCAGTCCTTGGTCCTCCTCTCTTTTCTGCCTGCACTCACCCCTTCAGTGATCCTGTCCACTCCCAAGGCTTTCGGTCCCATGTACGTATCGCCACGTCAGCTCTCAACCTGTTCTGGACCCCAACCAGTCACTCAGGCCAGAAACTTGGGTTTCTCGCACGTGCAGTTTTTCAGGAAGTCTTCAAAATACATGCAGAATGCGGCTGCATCCCAGCATGCCCACCTCTGTGGCCCTCTACCATCTTCTCTAGCCTGGGTGACTACAGCAGCTTCCTCGTTGGTCTCCAGCCTCTCCCCCTGCCCTCCTTCTGAGGTCTGTTCTTAACGAGGTGTCGGGGTGGTCCTTTGACACATAGGCCTATCACGTCCTCCTTACTGACCCTGAAAGGTGGGACCCCCTCGTGCCATTCAGTAAAGCCCACATCTTCACCGTGGTAGTCAGGGCCCTGCATGACCTAGCCTCCTGTTCCCTCTCCAATTTCCTTTCTTCCTCATTTATTCCAGTCACTGCAGCCTCCCTTCTGTTCCTCAAACATGCCAGACATGCTGCAGCTCGGGGCCCCCACTGTACCTGCTTCGTTGGCCGGCACGGTGGTCTTTCTCTGCAGATCTGCGTGACTAACTCGCCTCCTTCAAGTCTGTGCTCAGATCAGATTCCGTGATCAGCCCTACCTGTTTTCATTATCCTATTCAATAGGCCAGCCTTCTGGCCCTTCTCTCCTCACAAATGATCCCTAATAGCCTGTTTTTCTTTTTTTCATACACTTAGTCATCTCCCCATATCCCTACATAATCATCATGTTTATTGTTTATTTTCTCAGACTGCCCTGCCCCCAGTAGAATATAAACTGCATGGGGACTGGGATCTTTTTGTTCTGTTCGTTCGTCCCTAGAATGGTGCCAGATGCATCTGAAGAGCTCAGTAAATTACTGTTGAGTGAATGGATCAATAGATTCTAGCTGAACTTTTGCTGTGGTAAACAATGGGGGGGTGGCTTTGTATCATAAAACATTTTGCCTTTTAAACTATCCCATATTTTTTTCCTGAGGAAGTCAAATTCAGCTACTGTTTTCATTTCAGAATTCAGTATTGTACACAAGAAATTATTGTCTTTCGTGAAGACTTAGTGAATAAAATGTGCAGAAACTGTGTCCGTTTTCCTAGTAGCAATTTGGATATTCCTAATCATGTAAGTTAAGTCTTCTTTATTAGACTGTCTTAAGTGTTGCATTATATAAGATTTTGTTAAGCCACCTAATGACTTGCCCTTTTATGTTTATTTATGGTTCAAAATAATTTGAACATACTTTTGTCAGCAAGTTAATTTTTGTTACTAAGTCCGTGTTTCTCAACTTTCTCACTGAAGTATCCCCTAATGGGCAGAGGAAAACCTAGAATGAACAGGAAATTTCTTTGAAGCTTCCTATTTTGCTTTTAAAACTCATAAATCTTACATTGTACTTCAAAATAGATGTATATTTGTTTAAAAAAAAAAGTTTATGCTCCTCACATTCCTTATTTATATGCTACGTCCACATCAGTGTTCCCTGACGTGAACTGTCGACCCCTGGTTACATGAGCCCCTGCGCCACTTTGGGAAACGTGCAGGTGGATCACACAGCACTTTTTGTATTTATTTTATAATATTTAAAGTTTATGTAGGCTGCATATCTATTGTTGGCATTACTCAAGCTGTGGGATTAATTTCTTTTAAGTAATCTCTACGCCCAGCACGGGGCTTGAACTCACAACGCTGAGATCAAGAGTCAAGTGCTCCCCCGACTGAGCCAGCCTGGCGCCCCTGTGGAATTCATTTTAGATGAACGTAATTAGTAACTAAGTTTATTGTACAGCTATCAGTACAGTTGTTCCAATATGACTATTTGGGGTAGTAGCTTTTATGATATATGGTATTAAATGAAAACTTACAGATTTTTCCTAAAATACAGGATAGTTAATTTCATTTTTTTTTTTTTTAAGATTTTATTTAGTTGAGAGAGAGAGAGCAGTGGGGAGGGACAGGGAGAGAGAGAAGCAGACTCTGCACTGAGTGGGGAACCCGACATGGGGCTCGATCCCAGAACCCTGAGATCATGACCTGAGCTGAAGGCAGACACTTAACTGACTGAGCCACCCAGGCGCCCCTAGTTTCATTTCATATGAGTGTTTCCCAAAGCTCTGTGATTCAAAGTCCTCCTAATTGTTTCTCAAATTTTTCTTAGTCCTTTTGGTAATTGATATTTAATTTAAAATGATGTGTTAGCAATTTTAATTTTTATAAATGAACTGAAGTTTGTTTTATATCATTCTTTTGTAGTTTGTAAAGACTATCTTATCCCAAGGACACCTGACTCCTCTACCCCTTTATGTCAGCCCAGTGTACTGGGCATATGACTATGCTTTGCGAGTGTACCCTGTGCCTGATCTCCTTGTCATCGCAGACAAATACGACCCTTTCACTGCGACCAATACGGAATGCCTCTGCATAAACCCTGTAAGAATACAGTTAACGTTAGTCATAGTTTGTCAAGATTAGAGTGTTATTTCTTTAAATTTAAAAAATATATATTTAGTAAAATTATTGTTGTATACAAATGTACTATTAGTGAAACACTGAATTAATTTGGTATACAAAGAAAGTTCTTCAACGTTCAGGAAAGCATGTGGCTATAAAGTAAAGGGAATTCAAACAATACACTGAAGCTTATAAATCTAAAGGTGTCTTTTCCCCTTCAGAGTGCTGCCTTGGGATTCCTTTCTGGCAACTGCTTTCAGAGCCTACAGCTCATTCTCTTTAAATATATTAATGCCCTTTGTGTATGATTTTGATTTCTGGAAATTTGTGCAAGTCCCAGAAATGTGTAAGCCCGATGAATGTGGAAAATCTTACTGGGATACAATTTCTTCTCAAATTTTGGGATACAATGCCTTTTCAAATTTTGGGAATAATTACTGCATAAACATTGTTGATATGAAACAAAATATCTTCACTAGTGATTTCTAATCTGTATGTTTCCTTGATTCTTGTGAATTTTAGACCATAATACCTTTGTTTCATCTGGGTCATCTCTAGAAACATGGCATACTGTTGGTTACTGCTTTCCTCAAACACTCATTTATTTTGTCCCACTTCCGCTAAGACAGGGTTTCTCAGCCGTGGAACTGCTGACATTCTGAACCCAGGGATGTTTTGCTGTGGCACACCATCCCGTGCTTGTAGGGTGCTTGCAGCATTCTTGGCCTCTCATCCTGAGATGCCAATGGCAGCCCCCCAGTTGTGACAGTCAGAAATGTCTTAGGATATTTGCCACATGTCCCCTGGGGGACAACCTTTTCTGTGGTTGAGAACCGCTCTAAGGATGAGCACAGGCAGTGGGTTTTGTTTTACGGTTCGAAATTTGTGGCCTGATTTTTTTAGAATCTTTATTCACTTTCCTATATTCTTTCACAGTAAAACTATTTCTTTATTTAAATTTAACTCTTTGGGTGTTCTCATAGTCAATGCTTTATTGGATAACGCCTTATTTCTGAATTCTTCCACTTTCTCTTCCTGTAGGCCAGTAAACAACCACCTCCTACACCATCATATCCTTTTTTACTTTATTTATACCTTTTGGGTAAGCCCAAAACTTCTCACATTGCTTCATCCCTTTTTTTTTTTAAAGATTTATTTATTTATTTATTTTAGAGGGAGAGAGAGAGAGCATGAGTGGGGGGAGGGGCAGAGGGAGAGAATCTTCAAGCAGACTCCCCGCTGAGCGTGAAGCCCAGTGCGGCCCGGCCCGGCCCAATCCCACTGCCCAGGAGATCACTACACAAAATCGAGTCGGACGCCCTGCTTCATCCCTTCTTGATACTTACCCTAACGAATGTCTGCAGTGGGCAGACCCTGAGTTAGTGCCAGGGACACAGAGACTGAAATGAAAAGACCGTCTGTGCTGGAGTTTAGTGGACAGACAGTTGTGTTACTGCTCGGTTGCTCTGGGGGCACCGCAGACGGCCGTGAGCGCGGATTCTCACTGGAAAGAGGGGCGGGAAAGCGTTCTTGAACGCGAAGTTCCAGTGTCTTATTTGCATATGTAGCATCACGTGGTACTGTGTATTTCTTACACGAGGATTTCTCACTCCTAAGCATTTCCAGTTATGTCTGTTAGTATAAGACTGTCTAGCCAACTTGAAAGACTTTTGCTTCAAGTGGAAACATTTTATAGTAATACCTTCTCTCTATAAAGATGAGGAAAAAAATCTCTCAATACTTTATAGTTACATCTTAAAACTTTAAGTCATGACCAAGGAATTTGAGCTTAAAGATAGGAATTCTTTTATAAAAGTTGAATGCTCACTTACAGGCATTTTTTTCTCCAAAGGGCTCTTTTCCAAGAAGCGGATTTTCATTCAAAGTTTTTTATCCATCCAACAAGATAGTAGAAGACAGGTAAGTATACCCCCGGAAACAGCAAGGAGGAGCTGTCTTTTGGCATGGTCAGAGAGTGTAATCTTGAACACACAGCCCAGTTGTCTTTATTTTTTGGTAACGAATACAAGTACATGATAACAACTTCAAACAATGCTTAAAGTATAAAATTGAAAAGGAAAAAATACATCTGCTTCCTAACCCTGAAATCATGATTAAGTTTCTTATATTTTTTAAAGGTTTATTTATTTGAGAGAGAGTGCATGCACACATGTGCGCACGTGTGCGTGAGAACGCGAGCGTGAGAGTGCGCACACGCAGCGACGTGCGTGTGGCAGGGTGGGGCAGAGGGAGGGAGAGAGAAGGATCCTCAAGCACACTCCTGGCTGTGTGTGAGCTTAACTCGGTGCTCAATCCCAAGAGCCCGAGATCATGACCCGAGCCGAAATCAAGAGCCAACACTTAACCAGCTGAGTCACCCAAGTGCCCCTCTTATGTATTTCTTGAAAAAACAATTATGCATTGTTCTTGCTGCTCAGTAGTCATGGAAAATTTAAGTCCATTCAGTTTATGAGATATTGTAAATTTTCCTCTTGGATTTCCTCAGTTGACATATATTTGATTCTTACTATATTCCACACACTGCTTAGTTTTTGGAATGAATATAACCAGACAGATACTCTCATTAAAGTCACAGATATTCTAGTCTATTCTATAATCCCAAAAAGCGTTTGACTTTACGTAGCCCACACTGAATCCTAAAAATCCAAAACTGATCTGGAATGCCATGTGGTAAGAGCAAGCACTCACCTCCAGTGTCTTGGCTGCCTGCTCTCACCTGGATGCCCCTGAGGGCATTTGATTTGGTGACCCCAGGATTACTGAGGGCTGTCTGTCTGGAGCATATTTTGTCCACCTTTAGAATGGCTTTTACTGAACTGCAATTTGATGTGAAACTTACTCTGCTATGAAAATCTGTAATGGGCACTTTCAGCAGGTCTCAGGACAAGAGGATTCTGTGTCTGTCCCAAGCAACTGTTTATCTTAGGGGAGACTGTGAATCTTCTAATAAACTCCCTTTGCTTTCACTGCTAGGAAGCACAGCCAAATGTGTAGCTCACTTCTCTAGTTGCAGAGGGATTACTAGCATAAATGTTGGGTGCAGCCCTGACTTTCTCTTTTTTTTCTGAACTGTATTTTCCCATTACTTGAATTTCTTCATTTACTTTTATCTTATTACATCTATCTCTGCAAACCATTTTAGACATTTTTTTAAAAATGAGCTGGAATATAAGTAAGCCACAATAGGAAATTAATTGATTTATTAATTATGATAGCAGAAGACACTTCAGTTACATTTCTGGTAATGGTCCCCAGCTGCCATGCAGAATTATTTTGTGTTCTAAGCACTTTTTATAGAACTCCATGATAGTTCCTAACATTATTGTATTAGAAGTCATGTATGCACCTGTCTTCCTTAAAAGCCTCTAAAATAGCCCTTGACTTAATGCTCACCATTCATGGAGTTGAAATAGCTGGTTCCTTTAACTTCTATAGACTCAGATGCTGAAAAGCCTTGACGTGATTTCCGAACTATAACTTAGTAGTGATAATTGAAGGAATCATTTTAGTGCTTGATCAAACAGGTTGATGTATGTTTATTTTTGAGAGAACAGAAAACAATTTCAAGATATAGTGGAATCATTTGGTCTTCCTGATACTTAGTTTCTCCAAAGAGGAAATCTTTTGGTAGATTATTTATGAAATCATATTGTAGCGTTAATCACAGAAACATAGTCAAAGTAGGTAAGGTTAACTGTCTTTCAGCAGGGACTCTCACACAGTTGTTTATTTAAAAAAAACAGTATTGGGGCGCCTGGGTGGCACAGCGGTTAAGCGTCTGCCTTCGGCTCAGGGCGTGATCCCAGCGTTATGGGATCGAGCCCCACATCAGGCTCCTCTGCTATGAGCCTGCTTCTTCCTCTCCCACTCCCCTGCTTGTGTTCCCTCTCTCGCTGGCTGTCTCTCTCTGTCAAATAAATAAATAAAATCTTTAAAAAATAATAATAATAAAAATAAATAAATAAATAAAACAGTATTGGTGATGTAGTGGAGAAATACCCTTTTCACACATAGTTGGGTGGTAAAAAAAAACCCCTTATGGAGGGCAATCTGACAGGACTTCTTAAGACCTAGACTGTATATACCAGCATTTACATTTCTAGGAATTTATCCTACGGGTAAACTTGGGCTTATGCATAAAAGTAGGTACAAGCGTTTTTACTGTAGTTTGTATAATAGCAAAACAAACAGTTTAAATGGGTACCTGTATGGGCGTTACGGGGGCGCCTGGATGGCTCAGTCAGCTGAGCATCTGACTCTTGGTTTCGGCTCAGGTCATTATCTCAGGGTCGTGAGATCGACCCCCGTGTCAGGCTCAGCTTGGGACGCTCTCTCCCTCTCCTGCTGCCTCCTCCTGTGTACTCTCTCTAAAATAAATAAATAAATCTTTTTAAAAAAGTAAATAAATGGGTACCCATTTAAATGTATGTACTTCTTCAGAATTTTTCCAATGGATTTAAATTTCAAAGCCTTAAAGAAGGGATTAGTTTTAAAAATTATAGATATATATATATATTACTAATTGAAAAAAGGTATAGAAGTGTTCATTGTCTTCTACCACTTACGTATATGTTATTAAAGCATATACCCCCCCCCAGTAGATGCTTATATATGATTAGACTGTCTTTATAAGGACAAATAGAGTGTGAGACTGACTTATTTTTCACTTCTTCCCCTTTTGAATTTGGAACAATGTGCATATAATGACCTATTTTTTAAATTAATTAAAACTAAGTACTTAGAAATGTACAATAACTTAGGTTTCCAACATGTTTAATTTTATGAATTTCTGTTTTCAGCAAACTTCAAGGTTTTTGAGATTCTTAAAGAGCAGTTGAAGAAAGAAAATTCATCAGTTCGCTTAATCTTATATTTATGTGATTTTGATAAGTTCCAGTAAACTTATGATAAACTCTACAATGTTCTTAGATTTGTATTTTATGAAATTTTGGTATTAAGTTATAATAAACATGGTACACTTGACAAAGTTTTACAGCAATAATATTTTCTGTATAGCCTTAATATGAATATATGCATGAAGATATAATCTGATTAACATTTATGCTTAAAAATTAAAGTCTCATTATTTCTAGACTAGCCATATGCTAATATTCATTTTAAGAAAAATACAAATATTTAAAATTTTCTGAATCCTTATTTTGTCTAACTTAGGTTTTTATCACCATAAGAATTGAGAGTCCTAATAGTGTATATTCAGCAATTTTCAAACTAAATTTTAAGTCACAGAATTTATTCTAATAATAGTGAAAGCCTTTGTGTCAGGATATTACTAAGGTAATCATTTCATAATTATCTTTTGGCATTGGAGATTTTTTTTTAATGATTTTATTTATTTATTGGACAGAGCACAAGCAGGGGGAGCAACAGACAGAGGGAGAGGGAGAAGGGGACTCCTCACTGAGCAGGGAGCCTGATGTGGGGCTTGATCCCAGGACCCCGGGATCATGACCTAAGCCTAAGGCAGCTGCTTAACTGACTGAGCCACCCTGGGCGCCCCCACACTGGAAATTTAAAAACACATAGTCGCCATAGATTTTACATTCAGAAGACACATTATCTTGAAGCAGCAGGTTTTGCTCTTTGGATGTGATCACTAAACACTATCCCCTTACTTATCTTTTAGTTTCCAGCATTGCAAGAATAGCCTAGAAATGAATCTGAATGACAGACAGGAAGTTGTCAGGGGTACAAAGACTGTTTCAAATGTAGAAGTAATCTTAATATTACAGAGAGCCTGGAATGGAAGACATTTCTTTGCAAGAAAATTAGCTTTTGGGGGCAGAGAGACTGATAAAAAATAAAAATGACATATTGAAGGGAAAATTCCTCAATGGAATTTAATCTCAATGTAGTGATAAGTGAATTAGTAGTTAAGAGTGAAGTGGCAATTCGAGAAGTGGTTTGAGGATGGAAAATTTAGGGAGAACATTGGTAGAGGCCTGCTGTTAGAAAAGCAAGACTTAGCTTTAATTTCAAGAATAGCCTAGGAAAAGTTAAAGATGAAAATTAAGGCCTAAGTTCAAAAGCTATATTGCTTGGAAAATTTACAATTTTGACCTTGAAAGTAGTGGTGAAATAAAATAAACACTGCAAGGTTGTTGGTCCAGTTATGAGAACCAGAGCTAAATATGAAAGATGACAGGAAGTTATAAATGGAAACCGATACAAAGTGTTCCCTCATTCATTTAATTGTTTCTATAAGATGAGCTTTTTGAGATCTTTTTACATTTCATGTCTAGAAAGACAGGGTGCATTTGGGACTTAGCAAGGTGAAGTGAAATGCAGCAGGTCTGTTAACTACGAGCAGGTAAGGTGCCAGAAGCAGACAATGAGTGTTAGAGGAAGACTGGAACTAGAAGAGGGTGGGAATTGCATCGTCCGGAAATGAAAAGCAGAAGTGTGAAAGATGGGGCAGCAAGCAGCAGCGCTGAAAGGGTATCCTGGCTTCTGTTCTGGGGAAAAGCAGAGAGGGGGTGTGCTCCCCGACTTTGGTGCTTAGTCAGCTGGAGCGCAGCCGACCTCACTGCCAGAAATCTGGGTCGGAGGCACGGTCATGAAGATGCGCCTAGAACAGGGGCCACGTAGATCACACAAGAAGACAGGCGTGGGTAAAATTTCTCTGCTGTGAGAAAAGCAGCTCTTGGTCTCATGTGGGGAAACCACAGGAAGTGCGCCTGGAACACGCAGGTGCACCTACCGGCTGCACCTGCCGCTGTTCTGCTCCAGCCAGCTGTGGCCGTGTGGGAAGCCGAGCCTAGCGGGCCATTTTGGAGAAATCTGAATTTTCAGGTAAAGCATCCTGACTTTTCAATCACTGGTGATTTCAATCACAGTCTGCACTAAAGAAGACATGATTACAGACTGGATTGTGCCCGTGAATTGCTTTCTCTGCCTTATAGGCACGGAAACTTAATCCGGTGTTCTGTAAAATATACCTATTAGGTAAGATGAATCGGGTCCCAAATCACTCACCAAAATCTATTGTGGAATTTACTATGTCCTCTTACAGTGGTCGGGGACCTCCCAGAGCAGGCAGGGTAAAATTAAAACAGAATGTTTCAGTACGGACCCTGTGCACATTCCTGTGTTTTCTGTGCAGTGGAGGCCCCCACCCACCATATTTAACCAGTAGCACGGGCTACACAGGAGCGGTGGGTGTTCTGCCGTGGAGGCCGAGCTGTAATGACCAGGGGGGGAGGATGGAGAGGGCTAGGGATCAAGGCATGATGGCCTTGTAGACACAAGGAATCTGGACGTGGGGCTCCTGAAGGGCATTCAGCAGATCTGGTTTTCAAGATCACTAAGGTTACTGTGTGGAGAAGAGACTGTAAGAAGGGAAGGCTGAAGAGACCAGTCAGGAAACTACTGCAGAAGTCTGCGACGGAGATGATGCAGTGGCTCAGAGCAGAAACGGAAGGCAGTGGATGTGTCCGGGATGTGTAAGAAGAGACCACAGGCCTTGGTAACTGAACAGCGGTGCAGGGAGGGGGTAAGAGGGATCAAGGATTACACTCAGGTTTTAGGCTTACGCAGCTGGGTGAACGGTACTGTTTACTGACACTGGGGAAATAACAGGTTTGAGAGGGGAAAAAAATCAAGATTTCTGTTTGGAGGGGTGCCTGCCTGGCATTCAAGTCAGTGGAATGTGCGACTCTTGATCTTGGGGTTGTGGGTTTGAGCCCTATGTTGGGTGTAGAGATTACTTAAAAATAAAACTTTAAAAAATTGTTTTTCTATTTGGAGATAACTATCACACATCCAGGTGGAGGTATCTAGTAGGCAGCGGCATGAGCCTGGAGCTCAGAGGTTAGGTGTGACTGGAGAAAAAAATTTTGGAGTCACTAGTCTCATCCCACATGAGATCCATGAAGGCAAGGATTTTTTTTTTAAAGTACATTCAAAAACTTAAATTGAAGTGTGAGATACATACATACAAGTCCCCTATTGTCAGTGTATAGCTCAATGAACTTTCACAAACTGCACATCCTGTTAGCAATACCAAGAATTAGAATCAGAATACTACCTTCACCCCAGAGCTCACTCCTGCTCCCCTCCAATCACAACACTCCACTCCCGCCTAGAAAGGACAATCACTAGCCTGATTTCTGGCAGTGAGATTTTGCCAAGCTTTGCCTATTGTAGAATGGAATCATACAGTATGTATTATTTTGCATTTGGTTTCTTTCATACAACCTTGTCAGTAACATTTATCCACATTGTTCATTCATGCCCATTGTGTAGATAAACACATTTTGTCTATTCTACTGTTGATGGAAACGGGTAGTTTCTACTATTTATTACAAATAGTGCTATTACAAATATGCAAATTCTAATATATGTCTTTTGGCAGGGATATGTTTCTATTGTATATACACATCTAGAAGGAGAATTTCTTAGTTATGAGATATACATTACAGTCAACAGAAATTTTCCAAAGTGATTGACCCAACAGATACCTCCAGCATACGAGAGTGCCAGTTGCTTCACATCCCTGGAACACAATGATTTTGTTTTGTTCCATCCAGTGCCTAGAACAGTGCCTTACCTAATATAAGTAGTGGGTGTAGCAAGTGTGCAATAAATACCTGTTGAAAGAATGAATCTAAACTTAGATGGCATTTAAAGCTGTGAGCTTGATTAAGATCATCTGGAAGGAATACAATTAGATAAGCAAGCTGATGAACAGACTTTGGGTGACTCCGACATTCAGAGGACCAGCAGGAAAGGAACAAGCAAAGGAGGAGGAAAATGGGAGAGGGTGGAGTTCTTCAAACCAAGAGTAAAGTATGTTTCAAGGAGGGGGAGTCAACTATTTTGAATACGGCCAAAAGATCATAAGATGAGGGCAGACACTGGGAAGGAGTTAGAAGTTAGGAGTCTGGAATTTAGGAACCTGATATATAAGTCTGGTATTTGTGAGTGTAAATATATTTGTCAAGGAGAGAACGTAAATGAAGAAGAGACAGGGTCTCAGCCTTGAGGCATTTCCACTCAGAAGTGGAACAGAGGCAAACACTTGCAACACAGACTATATAGTATCAGGTGTCTCATGAGGTAGGAGAGAAATCCGCAGTGTCTAGTCACTGAGGTAATGCCAACAGCAACTGTGCTAAATGTTGATGAAAGTTTCAACAAAATGAGAACAAAAACAATCGCTGAATTTAACTACCAATTACTAACTACCTTAGTCAATAACTATTATGCTGTAACATCACTTTTGAATGCATAAAATCCCACTGAATGGCTATAGCAAAATCTGCTCACCCAGTCCCACTGCTGAATTCTTGAATTCTTCCCAAACCTTTAGAATCATGGGAAATGTTGCCTTGAGCACGCTCTTAGACTTGGAATTGCTGGATGAAGAATATGCACCTTCTAGAGGCTTTTGATACAGCTACCAAACTACTCTCTAGAAAGGCATTACTACCGCCCCAACGAAATACAGTAATCGTAAGAACAGCCTTTGCCATTTTGATAGGCAGTATGTGGGATCTTCCATCTGCATTTTTATTATTAAAGTCCTGAGGGGCTTGGCTGGCTCAGTCACAGGGGAATGCGACTCTTGATCTCAGGGTCCTGAGTTCCAGCCCCAGGTTGAGTGTAGAGACTACTAAATAAAAAAAATAAATAATAAATAAACTTAAAAAACAGTCCTGTATGCTTATTGATCATTAGTTATTTATGAATAGCCTGCCCATATCTCTTGCCCCAAATGTGAGTTGTTACAGGGCAAACTTTATGGTGAACTGTCCAGAAAACTGAAATGTTGGTTTGGTAAAGTAGAAAGTATAGATAAGCTTAAACTTGAATTACAGCTTGTGAATAACATAATGTACATAAATGCTGGAAATTACAATTATTATGAGTTATTCTGCAGAAGTAATTGCACCACGACACAGGAATCTAAAAAGGCAGTATGTAGTGTAGTTGATTTGAAGGCACTAAGAGGCTATTTGTGGCATTTCCACCTTCCCACTCCAATGCCTGCCCCTCCTCCCGGCTGGTGGCGTTGTCACTATGGCAACGACCACGCGCGGCCCCAGGCTCAGTTCTCCGGCGGTTACCGAACCGGGGCCGCCCCATTCTCCGCAGAGCAGTCACTTCACGGCGCGTCCCACCCACCTGGTCGCGGGTCGATCTGCCCCGGCCCGAGGGCGAGGAGCCGCGGGGCAGCATGGCCAAGGCGGCAGCCTCTTCGCCGCTGGAGGACTTGGACCTGAGCGGAGAGGAGGTGCAGCGGCTCACCTCGGCCTTCCAGGACCCGGAGTTCCGGCGAATGTTCACCGAGTACGCTGAGGAGCTCACGGACCCGGAGAACCGGCGGCGCTACGAGGCGGAGATCACCGCGCTGGAGCGTGAGCGCGGAGTGGATGTGCGGTTCGTGCACCCGCAGCCGGGTCACGTGCTGCGCACTAGCCTCGACGGGACGCGGCGCTGCTTCGTGAACGTGTGCAGCAACGCGCTGGTGGGCGCGCCCAGCGGCCGAGCCAGCCCCAGGGGCGCGGCGGCCGGCAGCCAGTGGTCGCTGCCCTACAGCCTGGCTCCCGGCCGCGAGTACGCGGGGGGCCGAGGCGCCCGCTACACCGTCTACGACGTGGTCTTCCACCCAGACGCGCTCGCGCTGGCCCGGCGTCACGAGCCCTTCCGCCAGATGCTGGACGCCACGGCACTGGAGGCCGTCGAGAAGCAGTTCGGCGTGAAGCTCGACCGCAGGAACGCCAAGACCCTGAAGGTCAAGTACAAGGGGGCTCCGGAGGCCGCCGTGCTGCGCACGCCCCTCCCCGGCGGCGTCCCGGCCCGGCCCGAGGGGGAGCCGGAGAGCCCCCTCCCCGACTTCCCCTACCCCTACCCGGGCCCGCCGGCGCCCGGGAGCTCAGCGGTCCCCCGGCCCCAGTCGCCCCCGCCTCCGGAGGCGGTCCAGCCGCCCGCCCCCACCGAGCCTCGCTACAGCGTGGTGCAGCGCCACCACGTGGACCTCCAGGATTACCGCTGCTCCCGGGACTCGGCCCCCAGCCCGGTGCCCCGGGAGCTGGTGGTCACCATCGAGCTGCCGCTTTTGCGCTCGGCCGAGCGGGCGGAGCTGGAGGTGACGGGAAAGCGGCTGTGCCTCGACTCGAGGAAACCCGACTACCGGCTACGGCTCTCGCTCCCGTACCCGGTGGACGACGGCCGCGGCAAGGCGCAGTTCAACAAGGCCCGGCGACAGCTGGTGGTCACGCTTCCCGTGGCACGGCCCCTCGCGCGCCAGGAACCCGCCGTGGCGCCGGAAGAGTCGGTCTGCGCGTCCGGAACTGGCGGCGCGGCTGGCGCTTCCGCTCGTGAGGGGGAGGCGGGCCCGGCGGGGGGTGGTGCCGGGACCGGTGGCCCGGATTCCAGGCCACCCGGGGCTGCGGACGCCGGGATCAGCGCCCCGGCTGCCGCTGCGGGGGAGCTCGTCTCCGAGCCCGAGGAGCGGGACGTGGACGAGCAAGCGGCGTGGAAAACGGGCATCGGGGAGGAGCCGCCACCTTCCGTCGCAGGGAACTCACCTGGGGACGGTGGAGGAGGCTCCCCTGGTAGTTCAACTGGGGACCCTGACGGGGAGTCTTCTTCGGAAAGAGAGAGAGCGTGTGGAGACCTCAGAGTCGGGAAGCGAGTGATCGGGAAGGCCGCGGGCCGGGAGCGCTCCGGTCGAGCCATGGGTGGTCCCGGGGCCGGCGGCGAGGAACCTCTGTGTCCTCCGTTGCAGTGTCGTCAGGATGAAGAATCCCTGACTCTGCTGGTTCAGGTGCCTCGGATCCAGTCGGGAAGTCTTCAAGGGGATGTAAGCCCCTCCCGGTACAAAGTAGGCTTCTCCACCCAAGACTTAGTTTATTATTCCTTCTTTTTGCAATTTGCTCCGGAGAATAAATTGAGTACCAAAGAACCTGCGATTAGTATTTCTTCAAACAATGCGGTGATAGAACTGGCCAAATCTCCAGAGTGCCGTGGCCATTGGAGAGAATGGTATTATGGTTTAAACAAGGATTCTTTGGAGGTAACAGTTCTTTCTAGACTCTTATATTTGAAATATTCCATCCCTACTTTTAAAATTTGCTCTTACAATTGACCCTTGAACTCCGCAGGTTGGAATTGCCTGCATCCACTTATAAGCGAATCTTTCTGATAAATACACTATAATACTATAAGTGTATTTTCTCTTAACGATTTTCTTAAAAACATTTTTTCTCTAGTTTATAAGAATATAGTATATAATACAATGTACAAAATATGAGTTAATAGACTGTATTATAAGTAAGGCTTCCAGTCAACAGTAGGCTATTAGTAGTTAAGCTTTGGAGGAGTCAAAAGTTGTAGGTGGATTTTTCAACTTGGGGGGGGTTCCCCTCTCCTCCCCCCCCCCTTGTTGAAAGATCAATTGTATAAATATTTGTTAGAGTGAACATCAAGATCAGCTGCACCTCTTGTGGGCAGGTACTCTAGAACTTGGGGCTGAGTTTACTCAGGACATAGTTTTCATGAATGGTGTGTTAGATCGTAGTGGCTACTATACTTTTTAGGTTATTGATGTTCTTGAATTTCAGATTCAGTACTCCAGTATTGACAATTTTTAAAAAAGATTTTTTTAATTAATTAATTTATTTATTATTTTTTTTATTGACACAAGTGGGGGGAAGGAGAGGGAGAGAGAAGCACACTCCCCTGCTGAGTGGGAGCCTCCTCTGGGCCCATCTCAGGAACCAAGACCATGATGTGAGCGAAATCAAGAGTGGGTTCCTCAACAGGCTGAGCCCCTCAGGCACCCCTATTGATAATTTTTTTTAAAAGTCTGTAAAATTTTAAGTTCTAATGAACTCTTTATACACATAAATTAACAATTGGTAGTTTTCACTGAGGTATGTATCAGTGTTACATGTAATTTTTTTTTTAACAAATCCAAGGGTTAAATATCCTAGAAATACAACTAGTTGCACAGACTATATATTGAAAATTAAGTTTTTAGCCTTGGGCTTTAACTTGCCAGAAATTTTCATTTCTTCCTGTGATTTTCCTAGATATTTGCTAATAAGTTACATTTTATGAGGGGTATCTTCTGTGAGAAGTGGTTAATTTGAAACTCTCCCAAAATGGTAAAATAAATACCAGGGGGAGGTAAGATACTTTGTGAGAATATAATATGAAATGGACGATCTGTTTATATCATCAGAAGGGGGAAATTTAGAAAAGGGCAGCCGTTTTCCTGTAATTATTTGTCTATTTATTTTTAAAGTTTATTTATATAATCTCTACCCCTCTACCCAGTCATGGTGCTCGAACTCACTACCGGAGATAAAGAATTGCATGCTCCTCCAACTGAGCCAGCCAGGCGCCCCTGGAATTGTTTTAATGTAAAAATAACAACTGGAAAGAAAGTTTTATGGATAAGCAGTTGAGCGAATACTAAAGACTGTTATTTTAATCTGATTTTCTAGAAGGCTAACATTATTTTAGCAAAGAAACTAGACCAAAATGGGATTAGGGCAACTGTGTTTTATATCTTTGATGCTTGAAATAATTTGTAATTACTTCGTTAATCATCACATTTGCTAAAGCTGATGGAACCATAATATTCAGTTATTTTTCTTTACGTTTCACTGGACTAGGCTCTAAATATTAAATTTTTAAAAAAATCACAATGAGTGGGTACACATATATAATGATTATATCATATGCATTATATGAAAATAATGATAAAGAGACTGATTTGTGACTGCCAAGGTCAGAATTATTACTTTACACATAAACAAGTACAAAATAGATTTATAAAAGCCTAAATATTCACTGGAAATTTTCCTAGAGCTTTAGGACCACTAAATTCAGTATCTTTTAGAGTAAAATCAGTCATTAGAATAAGCCGAGTTTATGCAAATACTTTGTTTTAATCATGACCATTTCCATTATAAGTACTATTTTTCCTTGGGTTAACTAAAGACTAAAAGTATTTGGTGTATTTTTGTGCAATTAATATGTCTTTTCCAGAGGCAGGAACCTTAGAAATGCTTTTAATTGGGGGCTGTTTCTATAATACAGTTATTCTGGAACTTTAAAATAATAGCAAGGAAATTACTCCAAATATAAGATTTTTCTGTACCCAACATTCCCGGTAGGTGTTTAAATACTCTTTAATATAAGGGAACTGTAAACTTCTCTCTTCCTGATTTTGTCCTATTTGGACCAAATAAGGAACTGTTTATTTGGAAATTTGTTTTTATGAAAATATTTTTATTTTGGGCAACATTAAACTGATTTTCTGCATTTTAGATATGGTTATCCCTTCAACACCCTAACTATATACCTGTATTCACTTGACATGAATATGCACAAGTTGCTTTGTGTTTGGGATTCTGGTGAAAGTGATTTATGCAGTTCCTAATTATAGTTTGGAAATCTTTCCATGTCAGCCTCTTGAAATCTACCTCATTCTTATAAATAGCTATATGTTACTGTCACAATGGATTATCTCAATGCGCAAAAATAGAATATACTTATCTTAAATATTATATTTGGCTCTTACCTGGCCAAGAATAAAAAGGCAAACTGGTCATGCAAAATTTGAATAAATCCTTTCATATACATTCCTTAGCTGTCTCATTAGGAAGTATTTTAAAATTAAATTACATTTTATAGCTGCGACTGCATTTATAGCCCTAGAGGTGATGTTATTATAATAATTAAGAGAAAAAAAAGGAAAGGAAAATACCATTTGTATTTCAGATTGTTACCAGAGACTTAGAGAAGGACTAAGACGTTTTTCTTTTAGGGTCTTTTCTGATATATGTATATACTCTTGCTCTTCTTACTGCTCTGTACAATACTGTTTTCTTCTGCCAAGGTAACATAGGAGTAACATTAAATATTTTAAAAGTGTAACCCTGAAGCGTGTGAGAACTTGTACGAGCTGTTTTTAGATCAACTGTGTCAAAAATGACCTATAAGGCAGAATATTTTTTCTTTTTATTTTAGGAAAGGCTGTTTGTCAATGAAGAAAATGTTGATGAGGTTCTTGAAGAGGTCTTGAGCCCTCCATCTAATCAGACAATGCCCTTAACCCTACCATTAATTGAAGTTCTTCAGGTTACTGATAGTAAGATTCAAATTCATGCAACGGTAAGATTTGGTAGCCTTTGTAGTGATTTAAGACAAGGATAAAGCCTGACAGATAATTTTTGATTTCTTGATGTCATAACTTTAAATTAAGTGTACATAATGGCTGGGAAGACTTAAGGGAGTAAAGACTTTTTTGCATGTATTTTACTATGTGCCAAACACTTCGTGATTCATTTTCACATATATCTCATTTAATCCCAGAATAACTGTCCACTGAGGAAAAGGGAAACTAACACTTGGGAAGTTTGAGTAGGAGTCCAGGGACAAACAAGTCTTTTTGACTTTCAAACCATGGGAAGGAGCTATGTCATTTAGTTTGTTCATTCTTTCTAGTTGAACCTTAAGTCTGGTTATTTTTTAGTCTTCAGTATTGGATACAAATAATTTGGTAACTAACACAATTGATTTGCGTATGAATTGAGGAGGAGAGTGGCTCTGAAGAATCACAGAAATTCAAGAAAATTCAAGAATGCCCTTATAAGAATGACTACTAAAGAGTTTTGTAGGCCATGTTAAAGGGTTTATAGGCCAGGATTATTTAATTCTGAAGGAGGTAAGGGGTCATTGAAGGGAATTAATCAAGAATTAATGCCAGGTTTGCACTGTCTGCATTGTTAAAAAATAACTGGCAGCGTTTGGAAGATGACTTTGAGGGGGAAAGCCTGGAAGCCTATCTGCAGATCTGTAAGCATTGTTCCCTTACAACTTTAAAAAAAAAACAACTTTTTCCAGAGAGTACAATAAATTTTCTATTTTTCCCAAAGATTCTTAATTTATTGTTTCTCTTGAATAGTTGCAAGAATGTAGTAACTCTGAACAGCTTCAAGAAAAGGAAGAAAAAGGCAACGAAGGAAGTCATCTAACTGAAAAAGAAAATATAGAACATCCTACCACCTCAACAACTGATTCTGATTCATCTATAGCAGTTAAAGTACTAGAAACAGACAGTTGTGGTTCAGTTGTATGCTTGCAACAAGAGTCTCTTGACGAGTCTCACATACTATTTGGAAAGTCTCAGCAACCGGAGTCAAAAATGGAACCTGAATTTATAAAAGAAAAAAGTCCTGTTTACTCAAATGAGGAAAAAGATAACTTAAAAGAACCAGTGGTAACAGAAAAGAAAGAATTAGATGGAGATGAGCTATCTACACTACTAAACAAAACTTCAGTTCACAATTTACCTGGTCTTAACAACATCAAAGAAACCAATATGCAGGATGGTAGTGTGCAGTTTATTAAAGATCATGTGACTCAATGTGCATTCAGTTTTCATAATTCTTTGCTATATGACTTGGATTAATTCTATATAATTTTAGAGTTTAAAAGTTAAGAGTAAAAAGTTTTTGGACTTAAAATAGATGATCTTTCTTTAACTACTATCTTAAAGTATTCAAGAAAGTATAAAAATTTGCAATTTTGATTCTAATGGGGAAACTGGAGATTTTTTTTTTGCATGGAGACTTTGTATATACAAAGTTTTGTGGAGATTTTTGTGATTCCTCTGATCGATGTATATTTTTTCTAATGGAGAGTTAAACATTTAGTTTCTATACAACCTGTATGTATTTGCTTGTTTGCTTTTGGCTTCTTTTGTTTACCATTACTTTAATAAAGTTTCAAAGTAAATATTCACTAAGTTGTGTCTGTTACAAAAAGCAATTCTCAAGAATGCAATTAACTAGAAATTAATCAGTATGTGTATGTGTGGGGAGGGGTAGAATTTCAAAACTATGCATTTATGTTTCACTGAATAGGATGTATTTATGCTTGAAATAGAGATTCTTAGAACTTTACTAACCAATATTAACCATCCAGTACAAATACACTGAATGAAATTTAGGATTTTTGCTTCAACTCTGTATTTTATGTGTGACACACATACACACACACACTATATATCTAGATAGATATAGATATATATAGTTATACAGGTTATAGAGTGATGCCTTTAAAATTCAACTTCTTAAAAGATGTTTTTGGAAGTTACTATTATAGTATTGAAACATTTCTTGGTTTTATGGAATACATTTATAAACTTTTTTAAAGCTTTTAAGTAATCTCTATACCCAATCGTGGGGCTCGAACTTACAACCCTAAGATCAAGAGTCACACACTCCACTGACTGAGCCAGCTAGACACCCCTACATTTAAGAATTTTAGAACAATTAAAAATTCTGGGAATTTGCTCCCATAGGAGAATTGTCTTCACTATATTACATGAAGACAAACCAAAAAGCCAGCGTTTTCTAGTCAGTTTCTCTTCTAATCTCTAAAAAAGGGCAACAGATAGTTTATCTAACAGTGGCTAAGTTATTAATATTTATATTGGAAGCCAAGAGAAAATCCAAATAGATTTTTTTTCGCACAAAAATTTTGAGTACAGCTTAGAAGAAAATGTAGAAAGGAAATCTTTGTTGATCTAATCACTGACCCCAATGCCATAAGCTGGTTTATCTGATCTATTTCTGATTTTAAAAAGCGCATTCAAACTTCTGGCCTACCTTAGTCCTGGAAATGAACTGATTTCTTTAGTTCTCTGAACTCGTGAAAGTCAGATCAGAGCACCAAAAGCTAGTACAAAGCCTGGCAATTCATCCTGTTTACGTTTATAACCACTATAAAATCTGGAACCAAATTGGGCTGTGAGGGTAACATAAAGGTAACTCATAAAGCAAGAGAACTATTTCTTACACCTACAACGACCATATATGCATTTCTCAGCCACAATATGACTCTTAATTTGATGAAATAATTTCAAAATTGTCCATTTAATACACAATTTTCTTAAACTGAAATGATGTCCTATCTACACAGAAACTAGTCTCTGAGTAACTTCTGCTTGAATGCAATTTTTACTATTAAGAGAAACTTCCACATTAAATATGGAATAAATTTTAAGCATGTTTTCTATTATTTACTGTATCCGTCCTTTTAAAAAGTATGATTTCAGTTAAAGCTGGCACTACAACATGTTTCACTTTGGCATGACTGAACTTTGATCTATCATTTCTGGCTTTCGAAAACAATTTAGGCTGTATTTCACTGACACAGCAGCTTTTTATTGTTCATTATCTATGCTTGGCTAATATGAAAGCCAGTTTCTTCTAAAGGGAATGCATTGTCAAGAGTGGGGTTTTTCTTTACTTCAAACTCAGTTATATAATGTACAAATAGTACACGCGAAGAGGTAACGTAAACTTTAAAACTTCTAGAATACTTCACTGAATTTTGGTGTAAAGAGTAAACAAAATTTATTCTGCAAAATAATTAGGAACCTTTTTATGCAAAAATGAGTATTTTATTTTGGCAGCACTAAAAGAAAAAAAAAAACACTGTATTTCTACATTGAGGTGAAAACAGTGTTTAAACTTTCTTATCAATCAAATACATTCCAAAAGAAAGTGTGTTCTATGAAGGTTCCAAAGCACAGGCAAATCTTAACACAATAATACAGGAATCTGTAATACTGAAAATGTCTGTTCTGATAGCGTGTTTAACAAACATCACTCTTGAATTATAAAACCACTGAAGCAGCCCCTTCCTAGTAACCGAGTCAGGAGTGAAACCGGGCTGGTGCCATTAATACTAACGACTCCATTGTAATACTTCTTACTGCTATGACAATTCTAAATAAAGTCTGCTGTACTTAAAATGTTTTGAAAGTGGAAAAGTGTACAAATTTCCAGATAAAAAGATTAATAGATGCAATTTAAGTAAAATTTCCCTTTTCTTTTACCAATGAACAATGATTACCTTTAGCAGATACAGATTGAACTTTAAAACCCAACTCCCGCAATGAAAACTTGTGTTTAAATTTTAATCATAGAAGGAAAAGACTACTATATTTGGACACCTTTTATAAGAATTTTTTTTCCCTATTAAAGCAGAAACCAGTTCCTAAACCCTTTTATTCAATTGTATATTCTGTTTGGACAAATATCAAAAATAGAAGACTGACTTTTGCTTTTGTAATTGTGACTTTTCACTGCAGTCTTCTATAACTTTTACAGAGTTCATGGTCCCTAATATCTCCCCACCCTCCATTTTTCCTAGGTGGGGAAATGGCTGCCACAAACTTCTCACTGATAATTAGAGTTTCTGGAAACAAGTACTGTTTGTTATTATTTAAGAGTGACTCAATTTGGGCACTCTGGGTGGACGGTCTACAGGTTTTCTTGTGGTGCATACCACAGTCTCCAGCATGAAATATCCTAGGAACTTGAGGAACCAGCACTTTCCAGAATTTTGGAAGACAAGATACAGTTAAATATTGAAGAGTCCAGTCCCAGTTATAATCATCGTAAGTACAGAAAGTGTCTGTGCACTCAATCAGTTTCTGATATGCATCCCGGGTCAAGGCTAGACCCATATTGTGCTCTGTGGATTTCCAAGTTTTCACGTCTACCTTGTCAGCAATGCCATGGAAACTACGAATGGCTGTATAGGTCCCCAGGGAGAGAACATCACACTCCGTACATTCTTCCTGCTTTAACTTCCACATCTTTTTGAAGACATGGTAAAAGTCTGGGGCCAAGTAGTGATCCTCCTCCAGGAAAAGTATGAGGCCAGCATAGTCCCGAAGAACTTTGACCCTTTCCCATACAAAATGCAGCTTCCACCACCAATGGTGTTTGGTTTGGGAGAACTTGGCCTCTCTGTAATGGCCAAAGGAGTCGGGATACTCAGCATTAATGCATCCCATCTTCAAAGCTGCATTCTTCTCCAGGTCTCTGGGGCAATCTCTGGGGTCGCTGCCTGGAAACTCGTTGGGGTACAACTGAATGCTGAAAGGAAAGAACACCTGCAGAACCGGACAGAAATCCACCCCAGCGATCAGCTGATTGATCTCTGTCGACCAGAAGTCATGGCTAAAGATGACGAGGACGTTGTCAATGCCCTGGGCTTTTCGGAGTGAGTCCAGCAGGAGTCTGAGGTAATCGGGCCGGTTATGCACCTGGACCACCAGCACCAGCTCTCGGGGGGCCCAGGAGCCGGCCTTATCTACATTCCTCAGCGTCTGGTCAAAGTTCAGCTGGTACACCAGGGACCTGTACCGCAGCGTCAGGTTGTCTGCCTCGGGCTGCGGGGCCGCCGGGACCAGAGGGGCCGCCGAATCGTTGGAGACCCGGCGGATGCCCGCGGACACAGCAGAATGGTCCCCGCCTCGGCCGCCCGCACCTCGCGCGGGCTCGGCGTCCAGCAGCGGCGGGGCGAGGGCCTCGTTCTTCCTTTGTCGCCCATTGCTGCTCCAGAGGACGAAGCCGCAGGCGGCCACCACGAGCGTCAGGATCAGCACCTTCCGCTTATAGATGCGGAACCTCATGGTCTCCAGGGCAGGGAGCGCGGACGGGCGGGCGCGAAAAGGAGCAGCGGCTTCTGCACAGAAGGGGCGGGCGGGTGGTGGCTGTCGCCTCGGCCTGTAGCAGTCACAGCTGGCCCCCGCGGCTGCCCCAGCTACCTCATCCCGGGCCCCGGGGGTCCAGCGGCCCGAAGGGTCTCAGTTCCCCCGCGCTGCCCGGGCTCCACACATCCTCGCCTGGCAGCTGCAGCTCGGGCAGCGGCCCCGCCGCTAGGAGCCGCGGCTCGGCGTCGCCTCGGTCCTCTCCATTCAGCACGGGTCCCGGAAGAAGTCCCGCCGCGGCCCCACCGCACCCCCGCCTGGTTACCTGCGCCTCCGGCGGCCCTGCGTCCTCTGCGCTCTCATCCTTACGCGGGCCCCAGACCGCCAGGACCGAGCGACGCAGCCTCTCCCTACTCCGCCGGCGACCGTTCTGACAACCCGCGACTGGCCCGCGGAACGCCGCGGCCCTCGGGCCCACACCCCTCCGGCCCGCCCCCTGGGCCGCTGGTTGGAGCTTCCCCGCCGCGTCCGGAGACGACAGGCCGCCGCTGCCTGCTGCCTATTGGTTCGTGGCCCTGTCGCTCACGCTCAGTTCCTACTTCCGCTTCAGTCTCCCTTTCCTGCTAGGCGCGAGCAGAGCGAGGCGAGGAGCGTGGACGCGGCGTTTCCCGGTAAGCTGAGACCGGAGTGTAGCGGTCTCAACAGCGGGAGCCTCCAGCGCTCAGAATCCGGGTGTGGACCAGGCCCTTGTAGGAACTGGGGAGCGAGACCCGCTGCTTTGGCTAGGTAGAGTTAAAGAACTGGCTTTTCTCTGGGAAAGGGGCTCACGAATGGCAGCTGGTGGGCCGGGAGACACTAAGGCCACGTCAGCCTTCAGGACTGCTGACGGGTAGACGGTGTTTCGGAGGGGAAGAGGGAAACCAGCCTGCTGCGGTTCCCGGAGAAGGAACGGAGGCGGGCCGTGGCTGTAGCTGCTGCCCGAAACCACGCGCCTAACGGGCGTACCCCGGAGCCAGAACATGGAGGAGGAGTCGGGAGACTCCAGCTTTGGCCCCGAGAAAGAAAACTAACCACCACTACGCTCTTCTTTTTGGACAGCCACAGTAAATTAAGCTCCGAAGGAACCCACTTTGTGCGGGGAACTGGCAGCTGGGCGCCCCTGTGCTGCTTTTTTTGCTGATTTCTAGTTGAGTTTCAGTCCGTAAATGCTCTAAGCGTTCCGAAAAGGTGTGCACTTTTCTGTGTGTGGATTCATGTGTAAAAGGAGTACTTGGTGGGTTTATACATTACTGATAGGTTGTCATGTTTTCCTCTATTTTTAAAGCACTTTATTAAAAATGTATGAAGTCTGCTACTTCAACTTCAGATGTTTTACGTTTTCATTGTGCAGAAAGCGCTACTGCAGAGATGGTCAACGTTCCTAAAACCCGAAGGACTTTCTGTAAGAAGTGTGGAAAACATCAGCCTCACAAAGTGACCCAGTATAAGAAGGGCAAGGATTCCCTCTACGCCCAGGGAAAGAGGCGCTATGATCGGAAGCAGAGTGGCTATGGTGGGCAGACAAAGCCAATATTCCGGAAGAAGGCTAAAACCACAAAGAAGATTGTGCTGAGGCTTGAATGTGTGGAACCTAACTGCAGGTCCAAGAGGATGCTGGCCATTAAGAGATGCAAGCATTTTGAACTGGGAGGAGATAAAAAGAGAAAGGGCCAAGTGATCCAGTTCTAAGCTTTGAGATTCTCTTACTTTTGAGAAGAAAATGTTGACGCTGTAGAAAAATTACCTGTATGAAAATAAAGTGATATTTTTACCCAAATATTTTGTTTTTTAAAAATCTAAATAGAATGACATGCTTAATGTGATTCAAAATTAAGGAAATAGCAAATTTGTCAACTAAGTTTTATCCTCAAATTCTTATTAAATTTAGTTCCACAAAATTGTAATTTATTTATATACAAAAAAGACAGGAATCCCACCTCCCATCTTTACAAACTAGGTTATGAATATAAATCACAGCAGGGAAAAAACTGACACCTTACTTTTTCTGGTCAATTTCAAGTTTATGTATTAAGGTGAATTCATAATCACAATTGATGAGCTGCTGGGAAAGGTCTCAATCAGATTTTGAAAAAAGTAAATGAGGATAAATTAGGCCTGTGTATAGCAGACTGAGTGGGGCAGAGTATCCTAGCTGGGGTATAAAAAGAGCTGACTTGCAAATTAGTGTCCAGTAGGGACCACTAGCCATATATAGATATTTAAATTAAAAATGCAGTTCCTCCGTTACATTAGCTACATTTCGTGCTCAACAGCCACATAAGCTGAGTGGCTAACCTACTGGACAACACAGAACATTTCTATCCGTGTTTATGGAGCACTGTGCCAGACTGGTCCTGAATGTAATAAGGCAGGAGTGTAAAACTGATGTCTAACTGCAAGACATTCTGCAACCAGTCAGAAACCTGTGAATCCATGATGGCATAAACTGTTCTTTCATTCTTTTGGAAGTTATTCTGGGAGATACTCAAATGTTACAACTTCTTGGTTGTACGCAGTTACCTACTGAAAATAGAATGGAAAGCTGGAACTCAAGTGAGCCTTGTAAACCATGGAAGGCAAAACATGAGTATCATATAGAAGGAAAAGTGACAAAGGGTATGGGTTATGAAAAATTCAGCATTTTAAGAATTTTAAGTTGGCCAAGATACATGGGATGGCTTATAGATGAATAATGCAAAGGGCTAGGGTGTAGGAGCAACAGATGGTTAGCAATTAGTCCCAACAGAGATACATCTGCATTTGTTGATGAAAAAAATAACTTTTGGGGTGCCTGAGTGGCTCAGTTAAGTGTCTGCCTTTGGCTCAGATCATGATGCTAGGGTTCTAGGATCCAGCCAGTTTTGGGCTCCCTCCTCAGTGGGCAGTCTTTCTCCCTCTCCCCGCTTCTGCGTGCTCTGTCTCTCAAATAAAAAAAAAAAAAAAAAAAAAAAGTTTTCTACAAAAACATGTAAAAATCAGATACAAGTTAAATATGCCACTTTAAGAGAACCATGTTTTAATGTAGTTACATAATATTTATGGATAATCCCTCACCATTTTGAGTTTAGAAATTCCTAAGACGTTTTACTTAATTATAGAATTCTTGGTTTTAAAGAGTAAAAGTGAATTAACTTTAGAAGGCGTATAAAGCCTGGGCTTA
Organism: Ursus maritimus; assembly: GCF_017311325.1. Taxonomy (NCBI): domain Eukaryota; kingdom Metazoa; phylum Chordata; class Mammalia; order Carnivora; family Ursidae; genus Ursus; species Ursus maritimus. The sequence continues at coordinate 23,505,691 of NW_024426230.1, read as the reverse complement.
AAATCCCTGATCTGGGTTCATGGTACCTCCTGGGTTCATGGTACCTCCTAGGGTAATTTGTGAGGATTAAATCAAATACTGTATGTAAAACACCTGGAACAAAGATGCAGCTAAATGGCAGCTCTTTTTATTTAAGCCATGTTTGCATTACATGTATGATTTTTTTTTAATGGAAAACTAGAAATTATATAGAAATCTTTTATGGGAAGAATTTGACCACAGGCAATACAAATTTAGGGTCACCCAAGAATCACTCCTCTGGACGAAAGAATCCACTCTAAGAAACTGTTATGGAGATCATATACAGAAAGTTTTAATAAAAATCTTCTAACAGTTAAAACAGTATTTACTCAGGAATACTTGTATTTTCAGAAAAAAATAAAATGCTCCAAATAAATATTTTAGGACAGAGGAAGTAGTGGTTACCTAAGCCATAAAAAATAGTCTTACACAGACTAGCTGTAACTCCAGGCCCAAAACAACAATGCTATGCTAACACCTGAGAGAGGGTTTTCTCCAGTAACTTTTACTCTTTTACCTCCTGTGTTCCCAGACACCAGTTATGAGGCTATTGCAATGATCTAAAAAAGAGGCGGATCTGAAGAAGGGCCACGGGAATGAACAGAACGGAGCTCTACTGATTCCATTTTCCACAATTCTTTGAAGCAGCTTCATTTTCCATTCCTTCGCCCTAGTTCAAATCCTCATCATAGTTTAGCTGGTGTAGTACCACTTTTTAAGTTAAAAACACAGAAATATTAAGTGACTAAAATAATAAACAGAAAAAAGAACCACCTTCAAATAATACAGAATGTAGTCAGTAAAAAGTAGCAATTTTCTACTCCTAACCAACCCTAAAACCTTGTTCCAACTCTGAAAGTTAAAAAACTTAGAAATCACAACAAAGATTATGTAATATTATAAAACTTATAAAAGCTGAAGTCTGTTTATCCCAAAGCAACTCCAACTTTATGCTTGAATATAGAATACCATATGTAGAACAATATACCTGAAAAACACAAAAAGTAGTATACTTAGGTGGTTTCATACCAAACAAGTTTTCACTAAAATTTAGACTATCTTAGTCCTCCAAGGTATATTTTCTACATACAGGAACTCAATTTCTTTAATTGAAATTCAAGATTAAGAAAATTCTATGACCGGAGTGATAGGATCAATATCTGTTTAACATTAAAAGATAACCCCACAACCCATTCTGGAAACACTAAGCTGAAATCAACACAAGTGCAAAAAACTGATAAGTTTCCTCACAATAAAATTAAATAGGTTTTAATGAAATTAAGGTTTTACAGTCAAATGATTGAAAATGTTAGCGTAACACCTTCCTCTCAAGTACACAAAAAGCTTCCCTTTCTCCAGTTTGACACAGTTAAAACACGAATGAATCCCAAGCTGATCCGTAACTTAATGGAATTTCTTTCTGTGGGATCACCTATTACTTTAACATATCACAGGAATTTACATAACAGGCTAGAGAACAGAAGAAAGAGGTAACAGGTGCTTCAGTACCACCCATATTATCTACTAAGACCACAGTGTGAGCAACAGAGTGTAGATTCATGGTAGTAGTTCCCTGAATGAAAGAGTTTAGACAGAATCTTCCACAGACACAGGTTTTTGCAGTATCCAAATCTTGGCAAAGATGAAAAGGAATGATATGAGAGCCATATGGAATCCTATTGGGAAAAAAAGTTTAAAAAATATTTTTTAATACTTTATTAGATTCAGAACTTCATGTATTAGGTCATGAATTACTGGACACTGAATTATAACCATGGAAAAAATAAGATTACTCTATTAAGTGACTCAGTATATTGTCCTCTCTTCCAAACAGTTAAAAATGAGGAAAATATACTAAAAACACCATATGACATACTGTAAACCTAAGAGGATCTACACTACTCCATAAAGTATCTTTTAGCACTGTCACTTAATAACAAAACCCACGGAACAGAATGAAAAGAGTCATCTGTCCTATATGGGTCTACACTGTATGACCAGTATAACATGATCATTTCAAGGTATAGTTCTGTTATACAATACTCATAATGGTAATGGGATAATTACTGAGTTCCATCTGTGAAGAAATATTTATGTAAATAAAGCTGAATACTCTCCTAGGCATCCACTGTTCAAAAGGGACTTTTAAACTGTGAAACAGATTTAAAACACATATTGTTTGGGGTATTGTTTTACTTTACTGGCTGAGCAAATAAGACTGACCTCACCCCGCTTAAATCGCTCACCCTCCTGCTTCAAACTTCCAATGGTGCCCAATGCAATTAAAATCAAGTCAAACTCTACCCTTATCTATGAGCAACTCTAACATGGTCTCTTGAGGTTGCCTGCCCACTGTCCAACTCCTTCCCCCAAACTCAGCCATGCCTCAAGTCACTTTGTCTGTCTCCCAGAGTCTATTCTTTGTTCTCTAGTCCCTAGCCTAGGCTGGCACATAATAGTTCAGATGTTTTCAACAAATAAAACCCACTCATAATTTAAACTGGGGTTCAAAATCCTATTAGACAAAGTCTGAAAAGATACATACCAAATAAAAAATAGTTTCCTTTTCATAAGGAATTAGGGACCAGCCTTGTTTGCAATTCATTTTTTTCACATGTACTAATTTGTTGCTTGCATAAATAACAATTTTTTAAAAAACTGTGCTAGAAAGTGTCTACCACATGTTTATGTTAATCTCTTTCAGGCTGTTGGTTATAGCCTAAGGAAACAGGTAACAGTTAAAAACTGTATTTTCTATCTAACATAATTTAAATTCCCAAATATTTTTCTAATAGACCATAACTTTGTTTGTAACCAGTAGTTAGGGCAATTTACCAGCAGCTAGATAAAGACATTACTCTCACAGCTTTGGATCTATATTCTTTTTGTAACAAGTGAGCTGAAAACATGTAAAATTACACATTAGTAAAAGTTAAGGCCACCTTACAAGAACCTGTATTAGTAGAGGTCAAGTTTAAAAAACAATGTAGCGGCGCCTGGGTGGCACAGTGTTTAAAGCGTCTGCCTTCGGCTCAGGGCATGATCCCGGCGTTACGGGATCGAGCCCCACATCAGGATCCTCCGCTATGAGCCTGCTTCTTTCTCTCCCACTCCCCCTGCTTGTGTTCCCTCTCTCGCTGGCTGTCTCTATCTCTGTCGAATAAATAAATAAAATCTTTAAAAAAACAATGTAAATACTACAATGCTAAATCATTCAGCACTAACAGATTACTTCTCTACCTTCCCTATTATATCATATTTTGATCACCTATTTTTTCCTTCCACTTTTTTATGTTGGATGTCAGTCCTGAGCCAGCCAGGTGCCCCAAATCATCAGAATTTTTGAAAGCTCCTCAGGTGACTCCAAATGTGAAATAAAGTTTGAGAATCACCACTTTAAGAGCTCTTAAATACGACTGGTGAGGAGGGAAGATTGGATTGATTTCAGTCGGGGTCCATGAGCATTATAAAGCTGTATGCAAAATTCTGTGTATTTTTCTAGGCCCATAATGTCTGTTTTGTTTTTTTTTAAGAACCCCTCTTCCCACTAAAAAACCAATCCTGTCTTTGAAATATGGTCTTCTTGCTATTTTATAGGCATTTGATAATAATTTGGTCTACATCTTAGTCTCCTACATGCAAGAAGCATGAACCAAATGAATAACTGGAGTTTGGTGTTTCATGAAACCAAGTGCAGTTAGTGTTCAAAGGGGAAGAGAGCCAATAGCTACTGAGTCCTACTATACGCCAAATACTTTGGCATTACATTAGCTCCTTGATCTTCACAACTATGTAAAGTGTATATAACTGTTCCTGTTTCACAGATGAGAAAATTGAATCGAAGAGGTTAAATACCTTGCGAAAGCCACACTAAGGGGTGAAGCCAGGAATCAAACTCAGGTCTGACTCCAAAGACCACACTTGACCGCTATGCCAGATTGCAGTTCTTAAACTTTAGAGTGCATCAGTACTACCCGGAAGGACGGATTAAAACACAGAGGGCTGGACCCCACACTCAGAATTTCTGATTCAACAGGTCTGTAGTGAGGTTCAAAACCTCGCATCTCTAACAAGTTCCTAGGTGATTCTGATACTGTTGGTCAGAGGACCACACTTTGAGAAACAATTGCCATTTGTTCATTCATTCATTCAGGTATTAATTAAGTGCCTAATGTATGGTAGGAACAGGGGAGTATCACATTTTAGACCCTGGGGCGACAGTGGGTAATAAGACAAAGTCCACGCCCTCATGGATCTTACATTCTACTGGGGAAAACCGACAGAAAAACAAATGTTCAAGAATATGTAAGGCCGGGTAATAAATCCTATGACAAAAAAGTCAAGCAATGTAAGGGGGTGCGGGATCAAACTTTAAATAGAGTAGGAAAGGCCTTTCTGGGTGCCACTTGGGAAGAGAACCGAATGAAGTATGAAAGTGATCTATAGAATCTTCTGGAAGAAAAGCATTCCAAGCAGAGGTAAGGAGCACCAAGAAGGTCACTGGAGCAAGGGGTCAATTTGTGCACAGCATTGTAAACTACGTTAAAGACTGTGACTATTACAATGAGGATGATGAGAATACTAGAATGCTAACAAAGACACCACGTTATGACTATTAAAGTCTTACCTATTATATAATACGGCTTGTGCAGAGGATTCCAATAAAGTTAATGGCGTTTGCAGCATTATAACTGGAAGGACTTTTGGTTGTTCAAAAGTATTTCCAAAAAGATCCAAGTACTCAAGGGATAAATTTTTAAATTCACTAGGCAAAAAGGGAAGCTTATTTCGAGCTGCTGACAAGAAACGCAGGTTTGTCAATTGTCCCATCTTGAAAGGAAATCTAATCAATTCATTATCGTCAAGTTTCAAATTTGTAAGTTCTCGGAGCTGGCAAAACTGCACAGGAAGTGCCTTAATTTTGTTCTTGCTAAGATCCAAACTCCGAAGTGATGTCTGGAGCGTAGACTGACACAAGGCTACACTGAATGACTCCAAGTGATTATCATTCAGGTTAAGTTCTTGAAGATGGATGAGGTCTCCAATTGTAGCTGGAAGCTTTTTAATATGGTTATGACTCAAGTCTAATTTCCTCAGGTTTCTTAAGCAAAGCATACGCATATCAATTCGAACGAGCCCACAATAAGAAGTCTGAAGATGTTCCAGAGAATATGGGAAGTTCTTGCTTAGAGGATAGTCCCTTTTGGATGTGATAACCATTTTAGTTTTAAATTTTTCAAATTCTGAAGTCTTCACTGGTGTGAAGGTTGAAAGTGGTGCTTCAATGTCACAACCTCTATGAGCCAGTCTCACAGCTGAAATGAAACTCTTTAAACTGCTGGAATTGGCCTGAATAAATAAAAGTAAGCCGTACAATTATAAACTCCATTTTAGATAATACATGAATGCTAATTCATCCTATAATAAATTCTGTAAAGTTATACATGCAAAATGGTGCGATCATTTCTTGAAAATGGCTGTAAAAATAAATTTTTTAGTATTTTATTTTGACTAAATTTCAACATAGATACAAAAACTTTGAAAGTTTTTGAAAAAAGATTATGTTGAAAGACACACTCTAAAGAGAACCATTCAAAGGGGATCAAAAGAGCATAAAATAAAACGAGAAAGCGTGAAAAGAATCCACTTAAGACTTGGGTTTGGAGGGTGTCTGGCTCAGTTGGTTAAGCTACTGCCTTTAGCTCAGGTCATGATCCTGGAGTCCCAAGATCGAGTCCCGCATAAGGCTCCCGGCTCAGCAGGAAATCTGCTTCTCCCTCTGACCCTCTCTACTCTCTCTCTCTCATAAATTAATAAATAAATAAAAATCTTTGAAGAAAAAAAAAAAAAGACTTGGGTTTGGGGTGCCCGTGTGGCTCAGGTCATGATCCCAAGGTCCTGGGATCCAGCCCTGTGTACTGCTCCCTGCTCAGTGGGGAGCCTGCTTCTCCCTCTTCCTCTTCTTCCCCTACTTGTGCTCTCCCTCTGTCAAATAAATAAATAAAATCTTAAAAAAAAAAAAAAAGACTTGGGTTTAAGATGAGCTGAGATGGAGCACCAGGCTGGCTCATTTGGTGAACCGTGCAGCTCTTGACCTTGGGGTTGTGGGTTTGAGCTCCCCATTGGGTGTAGAGATTACTTAAAAAATAAAATCTTTAGGGGTGCCTGGGTGGCTTTAAGTCCATTAAGCATCCAAATCTTGGGTTTGGCTCAGGTTGTAATCTCAGGGTCATAAGATCGAGCCCCACGTCGGGCTCCACACTCATCTCGGACTCTGCTTGAGAGTCTCTCTCCCTCCCTCTGCCCCTCCTGCTCGTGCTCTCTCACTGTCTCTCTAAAATAAATAAGTAAATCTTTAAAAAAATTTTATTTTAATGGTTTAAGTATTTTCTAAAATAATAAAATACCCCCCCAAAATTGTCCTAATTGCATTTTATCTTCTTTTTTATACCAAATTTAGATTTGCAACCTTATTATGCTGGCAAAATGTAGACTTGTGCCACTGGCCTTACAGAGTTCCCCTCTAAGAACACTTAAGGCTCCATCTGGAGCACAGAAACAAGTCATTCTCCTTCCTCTGCATCCTGCATAGCCTTACTAGGCTCTCTGCACTTTTAGAGCTAGGGCCAGCATGCCAGAGAAGCTGCCATTGGTTCTTCAAACACATCTGCCAAGTGTCCAGCCCTATTCAGCTAAGTGGGATATCAGGATGCTCAAACAGGCTCTTCTATAAAGAAAATACAGCCAACCAGCCTGACCATTAATGTGTTTAATACCATACCTTACTTAGACAGATATCCACAGGAGGCTCCTTTAACCGAACAGTAGCTTTCCCCTCATCCATAAATTTGGTGAAGAATTGCTCAATGTTCTCCTTTAGCTGCTTAAAACCAATGAGAAAAAAAAGGACAAAACCAGGAATTGTTATTCAGTAATATTTATTACAGCTAGAATGTGATAGTCACTTTGCCAGGCTTTTACTCAACTCTGGGTGTTTTGTGGTTTTAAGTGTTAGTTTTAATTTCATTGTTTTTTTGTTTTTTTTTTTTTTGCATTTGGCTAGCTACATTTCTTATCTAGCTTCTGGTAGATATAACTGTGTTATCAGCCCAGTAACCCTTTCCTGTGAGTCCCGTTTGGGAGAATGTTCCTCTTCTCCCATTCCAACTATGTGACCGTAGTAGGAGCTGTCAATAGTAGTTACTTGCCTTCTTCAGTCCATTAGTCTCGACTGGACACACCTCCCACAAGATTATAAACTCCATGAAATCAGGAACCTTGTTCCCTTTGTTCACTACTGTATCCACGGAACCACAACAGTGATGACACATAATAGGTGCTCAAAATTTTTAATGACAAATGTCGCTTCTGCTTTAGACTTCAACAACTATTTACTAAGAAGCCACTCTGTACCAAGTACTACGACAGGGGGCTTGAAACAATAGTTGTGAATAAAATCAACATGGTAATTACATTTATAAAGTTGTCAGTATGATGACAGACAATTACTAAATAAATAATTACAAGCATAACAAATATTAAGATAAGGGAAGTACAGATTGCTCTATAGCAAAAGAATCTTACCTGGTGTAAGGAAAAGAAGGTGAACTTAAAGGTGAGAACTGAAGGATCAGGAGATGTTGGGCAAGTGAAGATACTGGGGAAAGAGAGGGAATAGCATACCGATTAAGGAAAAATGTGTGCAAAGCCTTGCAGGCAAGAGAGCTTGGCAGCTGTGAGGAGCTGAAAGAAGTTCAGTATGGCTGAAGGATTCAGTGAAAAGAGGAAAGTGAACCAGGACAGGGAGACTGAATGGTGAAAGATTTTGTAAACCATGTGAAGAATTTTGGATTTTATTCTGCAAATGACATCCACTGAATGACATGAAGCTGGGAACATACATCTACATTTTGATAAGTTCCCTTTAACCACAGTGTAAGAATGAACTTCGGGGGAGGGGAGATTGGGATGGGGGCGGGTAGAAATAGGAGTATCTTTTAAGAGACTAGCCAGCAATGGGAAATGGTGGTTTAGACTGCAGTTGGGATAGAAGGAGGTATGAAAATCTGAAATATAATCAGGAGATAGAATTGAAAGGATTCAATATTTTATTAGATGTGGGAATGCAAAAGCTTTAAGGTTTCTGGATAGAACAGAGCACTATTTTTTTTTTTAAGATTTTATTTATCTGTTGAGAGAGAGAGAGAGAGCGAGAACGAGGTGGGGAGGGGCAGAGGGAGGGGGAGAAGCAAATTCCTTGGAGCCTGACTCAGGGCTTGATCCAAGAACCCTGGGATCATGACCTGAGCCAAAGGCATATGCTCAACCAACTGTGCCACCCAGGCGCCCCAAAAGCAGAGCACTTTTAATGAGTTGCAAAACACCATCAGAAAAGCAAATTAAGGGGTGGCAAAGAAAATTAATGTTTAGATATCTTTGAGTTTGAAATGCTACAACACATCTAAGTGAAGATTTCCAATTGACAGAAGATTCAAGTTGCAAATTAAGGGAGAGGACTAGCTAAAGATACAGATTCGGAAATCACAGTGAGATGAGCAGTAGCTGAACCACGGAACGGAAAAGTTGGTGTAAGAAAGATCCCCAAGGTACTTCCACACTTAGCACCAATACCTAGTCTTCAGGGCCCAGGAACAACACCACTTTAATTCATCCGACAAATGTTTACTGAGCACCTACTATTTCCCAAGCCCTGTGCCACCACCTCTTCTACAAAAACTTTCTCGGGTGCCTGGGTGGCTCAGTTGGTTTAAATGTCTGCCTTCGGCTCTGGTCATGATCCCAGGGTCCTGGGATTGAGTCCTGCATCAGGCTTCCTGCTCAGCGGGGAGCCTGCTTTTCCCTCTGCCCCCACCCCCTGACTCATGCACACTTTTTCTCTTTCTCTCTTGCAAAAATTCTTTTTTTTTTTTTAAAGATTATTTATTTATTTCACAGAGATAGACAGCCAGCGAGAGAGGGAACACAAGCAGGGGGAGTGGGAGAGGAAGAAGCAGGCTCCCAGCAGAGGAGCCCGATGTGGGACTCGATCCCGGAATGCCGGGATCACGCCCTGAGCCGAAGGCAGACGCCCAACGACTGCGCTACCCAGGCGCCCCACAAAAATTAAATCTTAAAAAAAAAAAAAAAGAAACAACTTTCTCAGGCCTCTCTAACCAAATTCATTTCACTTTTTGATACTATACTATTCTACTTTTACCCTTACTATAGCATTTATCATAGCCTACCTTGTATTGTAAGCACTACCAGTGCTTCTATTCTTCCTTTCTAGACTTAGGATAGTGACTAAATGACGTTTATCTCCCACAGCATCTAGTACTGCATCCTGCACACACTAAATCTTCAACTCGCAGTTCACAAAAAACTTTTGATTAGGATTACCACCTACAATTATTAGTGCACCTTAAGTTTTAAGGAAGAGATCATTACAGACTTTAAAAATAGACAGTACCCGAGCTGGGCAGGAAAGAGGCTTTGGGGAGACAATGGCGAAGAAAAGGGAGACACAATTCTTGTTATGAGTTTGCTTCTGTCACCTTACCATCTTCTAACCTATAAAATGTTGGGTGATTGCTGAAGTCCTTTCAAGTTTAAAGATCATATGAGTTGATTCCATGGAAAGGGAGAAATTATGTACACTTTCAACTGCCTATATCAATTATTAAGTGTCTCTGAATGAGATGTAATAAACCCCTCCCTCAACTAAAAGTATTCACTATGGAGTACAACACTATGAGGGAAATAATCCCAGAAACTATAAAATCCAGACAAGAGTCAGATGCAAGGGTGGGAGATGAGTTGCCCCCTCGACTTTATAGGAGACACAAGGTTATTCCAGTCATTTTGACAAAATAACATCGTTCCTTGTAAAATGAAGAAAAAAGAATTTTATAAAACTTGTGTTTTGAAAATCCCATTTCAACTTCCAACTGTTTTTAGAGAGTTTACTATTGCTCTGTAGATGAGAAAAAGCCCTGGCCCTAGAAAATCAAGTCTTAGGAAATTAAACGTTTAAGGAAAAAAAAAAAAAGAGAGAGAGAGAGAGAGAAAGAGATGCACTAACCAGTAACATTAATAAAAATATCAAGATGCAACCCAAAGCATTACTGCTTTACTACTATACTAATCCGGTCTAGCGACCTTGGACAGTATCCATCATCACTTAAAGCCTTAAAAAAAAAAAAAAAAAAAAAAAAAAAACTAGCGAAAATACTGCGGGAGGAAAAAACTTATTGAACGAAAGTGCAATTATTTTACTGGTCCCCTAAACTGGAATGCTGTCTCATTTAAAGTTTAGTTTCACGCAGACCGAGTTTCCAGAGGCCTTAAAAGGGCAGGGTTACCATCTACTATTAAATAGAAAGGCTGTTAACTTAAAGCCAAAGAAATGGGGAAAGAAAACTAAAGAGAAGGTGCCCTCTCAAAAGCTTTCCTCTTTCGGGTCCGAAGAGAGGCGCTCAGGACTCGGAGTGGTGGTGGGGCTCAGGTCCCCCCCATCCCCACCCCGGACGGGCTCCAGCCTCTGGAACCGGCGAGCAAGCGAGGCCCGAAGGGGAAGAACTCGTGCCAACTCCCGAGGCAGGGCCGGTTCGGTCTACGCACCTCGTAGCGGGTACCGCGCTTGTCCTTCAGGGTGCAGATGAGCAGGCAGGTGGGGTGCGGGCCGCCTCGGTCGCTCCGAGCCCCAGCCCGAGGCTGACTCCTGGGCGTCTGCTGACAGAGGCTCAACACCGCCCGGACGCCCTTACCCCGGTTCCTCATTCCCAGAGCCGGCAAATGCCGACTGACGACCTCGACGTCGCAGTGCAGCTTCATTTCGCCGGAGCAGCGGCAAACAGGTCCACAAGTCGGCTTTGAAACTTCCCCCTTCCCGCCGCGCCGCCGCCGGGGTCCTGGAGCGTGCGGGCTGTCCCCGGATATGCCTGCCTGCTCGGGGTGACAACAGCTCGGGTTTCCTCACAACAGCGGCTCTGTGGGTGTGCGGGGGCGACGCCCCCCCTTTCACTTTCAGGGCCGAGTCCTGACTGGGGCTGTGGGTCGGCGAAGCGCCGATACCGGCAGCCGGAGGATTCGGCTCGCGCCTCCCGATACCGGCGACTGGCGAAGGCGCAACGTCCTTTCCCAGGAACGCTTGCGGGTGGCGGCGCAGGTGGTATTGTTTGGGGCGGACTTCCAGTTTCCGCTGTTGACACTTAACGGGTTTCCCGCACTTGTTGGGTCGTTGAGTTTCCCAAAGAGAAGCGGGTGCCCCTCTGTTAAAGGGAAAGTCTCTTTACCTACCAGGCTTCGGGACTTGGGACCTTACGAGCTGACCATTTGCCAGCCAGGGCGCGGCATTTCCCGGCTCTGATGACCTGGTGTTTGTTTTGGTTTTGGTGGCTCCCCTCACTCCGGAGGCAACACCTGCACGTCAGAACTAATTTGATAGGACAATATTTGACTTGGCAGTTTCTGTCGAACAAATGCTCATTTTGTAACCGCTACTAGGTTGGATGGACTGACTGGCTTAACTGCATCTGACACTTGGGAAGACCGTAAAAAAAACCCATATGCCCTTCGGACTCCTTATTACATTTATTAATGGAGGGCCAGGCCTTAGTGGGGCGAGGGAGGTGCTCTCAGGGTGGTAGTCCCGTCTCCTTAAATTTTGTGCCCTAGACGCCTCTCTCGCCTCACCCTAGTCCCGGCCTTTTATTAAACGTTCATTTCGTTTGAGCTGTACTTTCGCAAATGTGAAATGACTTACAGAAATACCGATTTTCAATTTATGACAATATAATGATTTATCGTTAAGTGAGCATCCCTGTTTACAACATGTTGAACCTGAAGTGTTATCTGTTGATTCTCATTCTGAAAAATGTAATTGGTTCTTAGTGATTAACATAATAAAGCAGTACTTTTTTTTCCCTATTTACTATTCTTGCATGTAGAGCATGAAAACACAACACCGCATTAAGCAACAGTTAATTTCATGGCCAGAGGGAGACAAAACTAAACTAAAACGACACCTTATAGAGTTTTCAAAGACAGACTTTACAGGAATCACCCCCTTAAGCGCTTTGAGTAAAAAAAATAATAAAACACCAGCATGTTAAATATACTCTGAACTTCCAGGGACAGCTGGGAGTTGGGAAAATCTTAAATGTATAAACCGATGTAATTTTAATTAGAATAGAAATGTACAAAACCCAAGAATACAACAACAATAACAAAGCCTCAACCCTCTATTTGGTGTTACGCGGATTGTTGAAGCACAGATTCAGTGATAAGATGCTAAATAATCAAAATATATGAAAGTTACTTAACACTTCCAAGGTGATTTTAGAGTAGAATGATGGCGTTGGTGTAGTTTTTGAATGTTGTTGTTGGTGGTGGGGCCTGGAAAGAATTCTTGAGACATCGTCCGTGCAAAATGGTGGTCTTCCTGACGTGTGGGGACAGGACCAGTGGGCAGAAGAGCTGCCCGAGCAGCTACCTGCTGCTGCCCACTCTCCTGGGATTATGAGGAGCAAGTGATTATATATTTTGGGATTAGGGGAAGTAAAGGTAAGGGAAGTTCCAAAAGGACTTTCACATGTTAAAGAAGACTCAAGATCCCAGAGGAATGTTATATGCTACCAATCTCAAGTGTTCATCAATGGGCTGTAGGTTACAAGGCGATTGAATTTTATCTACATTTCCTTTTGCCTTTGTCTCCTACATCAGTGTGTAGGGCCAAAAACGTATCTTCCTGGTTGCCAGATTCTCAACAACCTGTGTGCTTCCCAAAATATTTAAATAAGATGACATAAAGTAATATTGGACTGAAAGTAAAAAAAAAAAAGTATCAGTTTTTGAGATCTCATCTCTCTCCCTACCCCCCTCCCCATCTTCCCCTCAGTTTCCCCATTTTTAATTGCTGAAATACTTGGATATGACATTTATTTTGCTCTTTCTGGACTGTTCATGAAGCAAAAGATTCTTTAGGAGCGCCTGGCTGACTTAGTTGGTGGAGCATTGGACTCTTGATCTCAGGGTAGTAAGTCTGAGCCCCATATTGGGTGTAGAAGTTATTTAAAAATTTTTTTCTTTGATTATCCATCCACACTTCTGTCTTTACTACCATACAAATAAAGTCTGCCTGTTGATCTCCTCTACTGTTTATTATTTCAACTAACTTTAATTGCAGACTCACTGAACATGGAAATACAAGGCATTTTAAAGTGGGCTACAGTTTTTAACAAAATGAATCAAAGAAGTGACATCTAGATTAGTTTTCCTTCTGTAAAATTGGGTTTCTCTTCTTCCTGGCCTGCATACTACACTTATTTCCTCCCCTCTGTTTTGTTCATACTAACTGATCCTATTAATCTTTCAAAACCCAGTTCAGTTTCCACTAGCTATCTTTAACATCTTGTTCTTCTTTTCAGAAGTTTGAAAATTCAATTGCACTTAAAATTACCTTTTTTTTTTTTTTAAATTTCCCTGGGATTTCCGGTGCATACAGAATTCAACAATTAATTGAATCTCTGACTTTTCCCCCTTCACTTGCACCCATAGTAAACTTGACTCACTTAGGTTTGTGGCTCAATTGGGTTTAAACATGTAGTCTTGGAACATAGGTGAGGTTCAGTGAGGTGGAGTCCGGAGCCAACAACCAAGAAAGAATTCTTGAGATGTCTTTGGTGTAAAACGGTGGTTTATTAAAGCACGGGGACAGGATCCGTGGGCAGAAAGAGCTGCTGCCCCAGGGTTGCGCGAGGTGGCTGATTATATACTAAGGGGTTGGGGGAAGTAAGGAAAAAGGGAGGTTTCTTTCATATGTTAAAAGAGACCCACAGGATACCAGAGGCCTTGCTATTGTCAAGTTAAGGCTGTTTACCCATCTAGGTAAGGCATTAACATGTTGTAAGAATTGTTGGGAGCTTCTTGGAGGAATATTACATTCCTCCTATCACACGTCCTTATCAGTGGGCTGCAGGTTTAAAAGAAACTCAGTTTTATTTACATTTCCTTCTGCCTCAGCCTCCCTCAATTTTATGGAGGGGAGGGTGATGTTAGGCCTTCAGGAAACTGAGTTATGGGTCTCTAGAAGTTAGGCTATTGCTAAGAAAGCTTCTTCCGTGTAAATCACTAGGACATTTGTAAACTGAGGGAGACTCAGGTCTTGCAGGACTGGGATCTCTACAAGGCAACTATTTGTTTTTCCTTTAGGGCAGCCAGGAGTGCCTGAGGAAGGCCACACATTTCCCATCTTGGGGGAAGGTTTGTGGGATGTCAGCTTCTGCTTTGTCCCCAGCTTGCCTTCCGTTCCCTCGTCAACATCATATTATTAAACAGTGAGTTCATAATGTATGGACAGCGTAGATTTGTTTGCCCTAGCACATTGGGACCAGATCTTAGAGTTGGTTTTTTAATCATAAACTTCATTAAATTCAAAAAAGCTAAATAGTTAACAAATTAACACTTAAGCATTAGACTTATATAGTGCTACCCTGCCCCTGTTGATGCTCCTTAATTAGGCCTTATAAGTTGTGTTTCCGCTATGATTCCCTAATTAATACCCACCTTTCCCTTGTTAGTGCTACCATGTCATTTGAGAGCTGCATTACTTCCCTCCAGAACTATTCCTAAACTTACCAGGTCTTCTTACTTCAATACTTATTCATGTATTTAATATTTATAGTGTTTTTGCTGTATGCCAGCACCTGCGTTAGATGTTTAGAAGGCAGAGATGATTTTGCAGTGTTTAGGAGAGACAAGCAAACCAGCAATTATACTACAGTGGGATAAATGTCAGACATTAAAGGAGTGGAAAGTAGCCAGATGATGAAAAGAATTTGTTTGCTAAACCAGGACCTTTGAACTGTAGCCTGAAAGTTCTGGGAAACCACTGAAAAATGTCAACAGGGGATAAAATTCAGACGTGTTTAGAAAGGTTACTGTGGTCAGTAAAGAGATTACTTTGGAGGTAGAGAAAGCCTAGAGGCAGGGATCAGCTAACCGGCTAATGCAATGATCCACCATCTACACTGTTGTCGCATTAAATTCTTTTAAAGAGTTTCCTGTCACAGAAGCTAAACTCTGAGTGCTGAGACATAGTTTACAGATATTCCAATTTGATTCTTTCATTTTTCACAAAGGGAACAGAGGCCGAAAAGAATAAAGGGATTTGCTTACGACCTCTGGATGGTCAGTGTGACCACAAATAGTGCTAGAACTCAAGGTTGCAATCAGCTTCCAAAGTCCTGATCATGTTGATATTTTGACTCCCCCCCCCCCCACCGCCGCAAATCACAAATGTTCTTAATGGCGTCTAGAATAGTGAGTCCTTTCCAGGAGGTTTTCAATCTACTCTCCCCAGATCCAGTGGAGGAATTATTATGTATGGCTGCCACAGCCTCACAAAACAGATTTCTTAAATAAAAAGACTGGAAAGTTGAAATGATTCCTTTAATCCATGGGCTGCAGAATGAATGTTGTGTTAGCAGGCATGAAAACAACATCAATCTCATTGTACATCTCCATCAGAGCTCTTGGGTGACCAGGGGCATTGTCAATGAACAGTCATATTTTGAAAGGCATCCTTTTTTCTGAGCATATGTCTCAACAGTGGGCTTAAAATACTCAGTAAGCCATGTTATAAATGGATATGCTGTCATCTAGGCTTTGTTGTTCCACTTACAGAGCACAGGCAGAGTAGAGTTAGCATTATTTTTAAGACTCTAGGATTTTTGGAATGGCCAGTGAGCATTGGCTTCAACATTAAGAACTACTTGAATATCAAGATAGTTTGGCAGATTGTTCAACTGTAACTAATTGGTTCTTGTTTGTCCTTTTCCTTTTTGCTTTTAAATGAGTTCACACTTTTTTAGGTCCAAAGGATTCTTATCAAAGTGTTTATGGAATTGATCTCGGAACCATTGTAGTCTTTTAAAAATTATGTACACCATCTAGGAAAGCTCTGAGAAGCCTATAGATGGGGAAATGTTAGATTAACTTTTGAGAGATACATGAATTTTGGAAACTGTAGATCAATGACTGATATAAATTCCAGGAAAACTGGAAGTTTGACATTTGACCCCCTACAATCAGGCTTTATGATAAAGTATGTTTGTTTTACCTGCCAGTAAGGTTTTTGTGCATCCCCAACTCTAGTTACATGAGATTGTTCACCTTCCCCAACTCCATTCTTTGGCTCAAACTCTTCCTGTCACCTGTCACCAGGCATTCCATCTCCTGCTGCCTGCAAAAATCCCACTCTTGAAGGTTTACTTCAAAGGCATCTTAAATATACCTCAAGCTGGAATTAATTTCTCTCTTCTTTGCTCCTCTTGTACACCATGAGTACATCCATCATACGACACAGAGTGTTCTGCTTACTTAGTTGTATACAGGTCATTGAGTCACACAAGTTGAAACCGGATGGAAGGGGTCTTTAAGAAAATCCCATTTTCTTCCCTACATCTGCAAGTTTTAAGAATAGGAATCAAGTCGTACCTGTTTTTTTTTAATTTCTGACTTGCCTTCTTCCTTCATCTTGCACCAAAGTACCTAATTTAATGAATGGGCGGGGCACCCCCAATCCTGAAATAACATATCTCAAGAAGTGCTGTATTTCAGTTTTACCATAAGAATTCATGTGTAAAATTTTATTGATTATTTCACCCTGCGGTACATTTTGTAGATCTAGTTAAAGCTTTGATTTTGGAACCATGCACAGTTTTAGGTTTATCTAGAGACATTATAAACGTCCATTTGGAATTTAGACATCTTTCAGGAGATCATCTTTCAGCAGATTATCAGATGGCATTTATTTTTCAGTAGTTGTAACCAAATCATCCTGTCAAAGCAACATACATTGTGCAACTTGTTTCTAACTTATATTCAATTACATTTAAATATCAAACACACTAACCCTGTTATTTCTCTTGATTGTTGTAGGTGGTATTTCTAAAAGTGTGTCCTTCAACCAGAGAACAAGAAACGGCTTTGAAAACGTATTCTGTTTAACAGAAGAGAAACTCCTACTGTTGACTCCTAATTATTACAGCCGAGTCTAAGTTATTTTGTTAAATTATCCCAGCAGGTGTCAGTGCTGAGTCGAGGCAAAGTCCTTTTTCCAAGTTTAAAATTTTAATTTGAAAAATGTGAATGGGTCAGGCGGTGAAAGCATAGTTAGATCACAAAATTATCTATTTCTCAGGAGTTCAAAATTCATTCTTTAGGGCTTCAAAAGAGACGGGGTCTCGCTATGTTGCCCAGGCTGGAGTGCAGTGGCTATTCACAGGCGCGATCCCACTACTGATCAGCACGGGAGTTTTGACCTGCTCCGTTTCCGACCTGGGCCGGTTCACCCCTCCTTAGGCAACCTGGTGGTCCCCCGCTCCCGGGAGGTCACCATATTGATGCCGAACTTAGTGCGGACACCCGATCGGCATAGCGCACTACAGCCCAGAACTCCTGGGCTCAAGCGATCCTCCTGCCTCAGCCTCCCGAGTAGCTGGGACTACAGGCGCGCGCCACCGCGCCCGGCGCTCGAGAGCAGCGCAAGTTGAGACTAGAGGCTGAGTTGCGGTGACGTCATCAGCCGTGCCGGCCTGGAACGTTTCCAAGAGCTCTCGATTCACTCTAAACAGCGGAGCCGCACAGCGCCCGCGTCATTTGTCAGCACTGCATTCTGGGTAAACCGTGTCTCAAAAATTTGAAGAGCGCATGCGTTCGCTGGCTCCTTCCTTTTGCCTCGTTGCATCCGAGAGAGCAAGATGGGTCACCAGCAGCTCTACTGGAGCCATCCGAGGAAATTTGGCCAGGGTTCTCGTTCTTGGTGAGAAACAGAATGTGGTTTTAGGGAAGGGTTGCACTGGGTTGTGACGCGGCCAGAAAGTTCATGGAGAGGAGCCGCCGCCGCGTGGGGGTAGAGCGAGTCTGGAGCCGGGACTGCCGCCATTACGGGCCTCTGACGGGTCGGGGAAGACCGGCGGTGCGGGTGGTGGTCCCCGAGTGCGGAATCCTTCCATTTCTGCGGCTGCAGTAACGCCGTCTCTCCTTACAGCCGCGTGTGCTCCAACCGGCACGGTCTGATCCGGAAATACGGCCTCAATATGTGCCGCCAGTGTTTCCGTCAGTACGCGAAGGATATAGGCTTCATTAAGGTACGCGGCCGCGGATGCCTTCTCCCGGTTCTGGGAGCGGGGAACGTTCAGATATTCTCTTGTTTGGAGCTTCCGACCAGCACTGTTTTCGTCGTTGTCTTAGTTGTTAGCGGGGCTTTTTGGGGTATCGGACGGCACTGTTGAAGAGTTTTGGCAGTGAGGGTGATGGGATAGACTTTACAGTCTAACTCCTTCTTACCAGTGCCTGTCAGTTTTAGAAATCACTGGAAATTAAGTTTTGGATCCCTTTAATCGTATCTAGACATTTTCCAGCAACATACATGTGTTGGCTATTGCCCTGAAATGTGGGATAGCATCATATACTGGAATGAACTTGAGGATGGGGGCCAGAGAGACCGCCGTAGGATTCAGATAGAAGCCGTCTATTTAATAATAGTCCTATGACTTTAGTTCAGTCACATGAAGTTCCTTTTCTGCCTGAGAAAAATAAATGGGAAGATTGTTGCAAAAATTAGTTAATATGTATACGTGGCGCTGTCTTGACTCCTAAAAATCAGTTAAGTGCTAGAGTGTTTTCTGCCCCCTGTGGTGAAGACTACCACTTTCTTGGTTCTTTGAGATACAGTTACTGCCGTTGAAGTATGATCTCTCGTAGACACAACGTATCTTAAGTTCAGACGTTTAGTTTTGACCAAACACTTAGCAGGTATATCCTTGTGACAGTGTGGAAGTTCATACATCTCACTCAGTGGGATGGGAGGTAGTGAGTGTATCAGTGATGAGAATGGGCTCAGGCTCTTGAGCTAATGACTGTGTCCCCAGTTCTCAGAGGTTAAGATTAAGTGAGTTAATTTATGCATGATTCCTGTAGTAGTGTTTGTCAGACATTGAATACCAAAATATTGGCTGTGTAATTAGTTACCTACTTAACCAACCTGAGGTTTCAGTAGAGATCATTTTACGTAGTAGTGTTTTTCTAGTGGGGAATTCTTTGAGGGAAGAAGTGAATGCCAGTACTAAAGTTTACAATCTAAAGTATAACTGCTGTGGTTTGTGGAATAGCTTGCTGTAAGCATTCGGTAAATATTTAAGCTAGTTAGAGCTTGGTAGCTAGTTTGGGTGGGTCAGATTTCCAGTTTAAACCTCATTCTTCCATAATAAGAACAAGTGTTTGTGAGAATAAAATGGGTATTTAAACATTTTGAATTAATGCATTTCCTGTCTTTTTTTTTTTCAGTTGGATTAAGTGAACTTCCTGGAATGGGTCATCCAGGATACCTACCTTAACTGCAGATATGCAAGATGCCTACCTTAATGCCAACTCATTGTACATAAAATAAAAATACTCTGATTATGAGTGCTTTAATGTGAATGGAGTGGTCAATTGATTATAGAAATCTCCTTTTTAGAAATGTACTATTTTCTCAGCGGTTCATCTTCAACATATGTGGCTTAATTTCCCTCAGTTATGTTAAAGTATTCATGCTGAACTCTGATAAAAATGCCAGTGTTTTTGTATTTCAAAAACAACTTTTTTTGTTACATAAAGTGACTTCTATATACAGGAGCATCCAGCATATAACCTGAGACAACTGTCTCCTAAGTAATTGATTTGCTACAGTGAGCTAGGCAGTGGAGGTAAAATTGTTGAAATACATTTTTTTGAAAAAAGATCACTGAAACCTCAGCATTGCCCAGAGGCGGGGAGGTAGCAGTCCTTTCTTCTGGGGTAATTGAAAGATAAAAGCTTGTAAGTTTATCAAATGTTTGTATGTGGAAGGAAGGGGGGACCAGTACTTAAAAGTTCATGGGTCTTGTCAGCAAAATAAACTTTAATGAGGCGAGGGTGGAAGGAGTGAAACAAGTCTGTTGGAATAGTTTAGGCAAGTGATCTTGGCTAGGACTAGGATAAAAGGGAGTGGTTGAGGTAGTCCGCAAACATGGCTTTTGAAGAGCAAGATGGCAGGATTTGTTGAAGGATTGGATGTGGGAGATACAAAATAAAGGATTCTAAGGGTTGGCCTGAGCAATGGGAAGGCTATAGTTCTTACTGAGCTAGGACTGAAAAAATGGTTTGGGGAGGAAGAGTTGTTTGGGGCATAGTAAGTTGAAAGTGCTTTTAGACTTCCATATGGAGCTCCCAAGTAGGTAGGCATTTATGTATATTTCCTCTGGAATCCTTGGGAGCTTGGGACTGCTAGTACAATTTTGAATGTCTTCAGAATATGAATAATGTCTGCTAATTTGGGATCTCATTGTGACTATGAGAGAGCCAATTCCTAAAATCTGGGGAGTAAATAATATATGAACAGGACTGTTTGGGTTATTCCAGGGACAGGTGGGAAGATGAACAGACTAAAGGAGAACAAAAATAATGGCATATTAGAAGCCAAGCAGGGAGTGATCAGCTAACTGCTTCTGATACACTTGGGTTGATACCCTGTCCTTTCAGGAGGGAAGGTATGGCAGGAAACAGGTGGAAAAAACATCTTAACTGATTGTGGTTAAACTATCTGCAAAGTCTTTTTTTCTTTTTTTTTAAATAATTTTTTTATTATGTTATATTAGTCATCATAAGTATATTCTTAGTTTTTGATGTAATGTTCCATGATTCATTACTTGTGTATAACACCCAGTGCACCATGCAATACATGCCCTCCTTACTACCCATCACCGGCCTATCCCAATCCCCCACTCCCCTCCCCTCTGAAGCCCTCGGTTTGTTTTCCAGAGTCCATAGTCTCTCATGGCTCATTCCCCCTTCTCTTTCCTCCCCCTTCATTCTTCCCTTCCTTCTCCTACTGATCTTCCTATTTCTTATGTTCCATAAATGAGTGAAACCATATGATAATTGCCTTTCTCTGCTTGACTTATTTCACTTAGCATAATCTCCAGTCCTGCCCATGTTGCTGCAAATGTTGTGAAATCGTTCTTTCTGATGGCTGAGTAATATTCCATTGTATATATGGACCACATCTTAATCCAGTCATCTGTTGAAGGGCATCTCGGCTCCTTCCACAATTTAGCTATTGTGGACAATGCTGCTATGAACACTGGGGTGCATATGGCCCTTCTCTTCACTACGTCTGTATCTTTGGGGTAAATTCCCAGTAATGCAATTGCTGGATCATAGGGGAGCTCAATTTTTAACTTTTTAAGGGACCTCCACACTGTTTTCCAAACTGGCTGTACCAACTTGCATTCCCACTAACAATGTACGAGGGATCCCCTTTCTCCACATCCTCTCCAACATTTGTTGTTTCCTGCCTTGCTAATTTTTGCCATTCTAACTGGTGTAAGGTGATATCTCCATGTGGTTTTGATTTGAATTTCTCTGATGGCTAATGATTTTGAACATTTTTTCATGTGTCTGTTAGCCATTTCTATGTCTCCATTGGAAAAGTGTCCATTCATATCTTCTGCCCATTTTTTGATTTGATTATTTGTTTCCTGCGTATTAAGTTTGAGAAGTTCTTTGTAGATCTTGGATAACAGTCTTTTATCTGTAGTGTCATTTGCAAATATCTTCTCCCATTCCATGGGCTACCTCTTATTTTTTTTGACTGTTTCTTCGGCTGTGCAGAAGCTTTTTATCTTGATGAAGTCCCACAAGTTCGTTTTTCTTTTGTTTCTCTTGCCTTTGGAGATGTGTCATGAAAAAAGTTGCTGTGGCCGATGTCAAAGAGGTTGCAGCCTGTGTTCACCTCCCTGATTTTGATGGATTCCTATCTCACATCGAGATCTTTCATCCATTTGGAGTTTATCTTTGTGTATGGTGTGAGAGAGTGGTCAAGTTTCATTCTTTTGCATGTAGCTGTCCAGTTTTCCCAGCACCATTTATTGAAGAGACTGTCTTTTTTCCTCAGGATGTTTTTCCTGCCTTGTCAAAGATTAGTTGCCCAAAGAGCCGAGGGTCCATTTCTGGGTTCTCTATTCTGTTCCATTGGTCTATGTGTCTGTTTTTGTGCCAGTACCATGCTGTCTTTGTGATCACAGCTTTGTAGTACAGCTCGAAATCCGGCATTGTGATGCCCCCAGCTTTGTTTTTCCTTTTCAACAATTCCTTGGCAATTCGGGGCCTTTTCTGGC
>NW_024426230.1:23453926-23483458 GCF_017311325.1 Ursus maritimus | reverse complement strand
TCAGCAAAATAAACTTTAATGAGGCGAGGGTGGAAGGAGTGAAACAAGTCTGTTGGAATAGTTTAGGCAAGTGATCTTGGCTAGGACTAGGATAAAAGGGAGTGGTTGAGGTAGTCCGCAAACATGGCTTTTGAAGAGCAAGATGGCAGGATTTGTTGAAGGATTGGATGTGGGAGATACAAAATAAAGGATTCTAAGGGTTGGCCTGAGCAATGGGAAGGCTATAGTTCTTACTGAGCTAGGACTGAAAAAATGGTTTGGGGAGGAAGAGTTGTTTGGGGCATAGTAAGTTGAAAGTGCTTTTAGACTTCCATATGGAGCTCCCAAGTAGGTAGGCATTTATGTATATTTCCTCTGGAATCCTTGGGAGCTTGGGACTGCTAGTACAATTTTGAATGTCTTCAGAATATGAATAATGTCTGCTAATTTGGGATCTCATTGTGACTATGAGAGAGCCAATTCCTAAAATCTGGGGAGTAAATAATATATGAACAGGACTGTTTGGGTTATTCCAGGGACAGGTGGGAAGATGAACAGACTAAAGGAGAACAAAAATAATGGCATATTAGAAGCCAAGCAGGGAGTGATCAGCTAACTGCTTCTGATACACTTGGGTTGATACCCTGTCCTTTCAGGAGGGAAGGTATGGCAGGAAACAGGTGGAAAAAACATCTTAACTGATTGTGGTTAAACTATCTGCAAAGTCTTTTTTTCTTTTTTTTTAAATAATTTTTTTATTATGTTATATTAGTCATCATAAGTATATTCTTAGTTTTTGATGTAATGTTCCATGATTCATTACTTGTGTATAACACCCAGTGCACCATGCAATACATGCCCTCCTTACTACCCATCACCGGCCTATCCCAATCCCCCACTCCCCTCCCCTCTGAAGCCCTCGGTTTGTTTTCCAGAGTCCATAGTCTCTCATGGCTCATTCCCCCTTCTCTTTCCTCCCCCTTCATTCTTCCCTTCCTTCTCCTACTGATCTTCCTATTTCTTATGTTCCATAAATGAGTGAAACCATATGATAATTGCCTTTCTCTGCTTGACTTATTTCACTTAGCATAATCTCCAGTCCTGCCCATGTTGCTGCAAATGTTGTGAAATCGTTCTTTCTGATGGCTGAGTAATATTCCATTGTATATATGGACCACATCTTAATCCAGTCATCTGTTGAAGGGCATCTCGGCTCCTTCCACAATTTAGCTATTGTGGACAATGCTGCTATGAACACTGGGGTGCATATGGCCCTTCTCTTCACTACGTCTGTATCTTTGGGGTAAATTCCCAGTAATGCAATTGCTGGATCATAGGGGAGCTCAATTTTTAACTTTTTAAGGGACCTCCACACTGTTTTCCAAACTGGCTGTACCAACTTGCATTCCCACTAACAATGTACGAGGGATCCCCTTTCTCCACATCCTCTCCAACATTTGTTGTTTCCTGCCTTGCTAATTTTTGCCATTCTAACTGGTGTAAGGTGATATCTCCATGTGGTTTTGATTTGAATTTCTCTGATGGCTAATGATTTTGAACATTTTTTCATGTGTCTGTTAGCCATTTCTATGTCTCCATTGGAAAAGTGTCCATTCATATCTTCTGCCCATTTTTTGATTTGATTATTTGTTTCCTGCGTATTAAGTTTGAGAAGTTCTTTGTAGATCTTGGATAACAGTCTTTTATCTGTAGTGTCATTTGCAAATATCTTCTCCCATTCCATGGGCTACCTCTTATTTTTTTTGACTGTTTCTTCGGCTGTGCAGAAGCTTTTTATCTTGATGAAGTCCCACAAGTTCGTTTTTCTTTTGTTTCTCTTGCCTTTGGAGATGTGTCATGAAAAAAGTTGCTGTGGCCGATGTCAAAGAGGTTGCAGCCTGTGTTCACCTCCCTGATTTTGATGGATTCCTATCTCACATCGAGATCTTTCATCCATTTGGAGTTTATCTTTGTGTATGGTGTGAGAGAGTGGTCAAGTTTCATTCTTTTGCATGTAGCTGTCCAGTTTTCCCAGCACCATTTATTGAAGAGACTGTCTTTTTTCCTCAGGATGTTTTTCCTGCCTTGTCAAAGATTAGTTGCCCAAAGAGCCGAGGGTCCATTTCTGGGTTCTCTATTCTGTTCCATTGGTCTATGTGTCTGTTTTTGTGCCAGTACCATGCTGTCTTTGTGATCACAGCTTTGTAGTACAGCTCGAAATCCGGCATTGTGATGCCCCCAGCTTTGTTTTTCCTTTTCAACAATTCCTTGGCAATTCGGGGCCTTTTCTGGCTCCACACAAATTTAAGGGCTGTTTGTTCCAGTTCTATGAAAAATGTCATTGGTGTTTTGATCAGGATGGCATTGAAAGTGTAGATTGCTCTGGGTAGCATGGACATTTTAACTATGTTAATTCTTCCGATCCATGAGCATGGAATATTTTTCCATCTTTTTGTGTCTTCTTCAATGTCTTTCAAGAGTGATTTATAGTTTCTAGAATATAGGTCCTTTACGTCTCTGGTTAAGTTAATTCCGAGATAACGTATGCTTTTTGGTGCTATTGTAAATGGGATGGATTCCCTAATTTTTCTTTCTTCAGTCTCATTGTTCGTGTATAGGAATGCAACTGATTTCTGAGCATTGATTTTGTATCCCACCACATTACTGAATTGCTCTATAACTTCTAGTAGTTTGGGGGTGGAGTCTTTTGGGTTTTCCATATAGAGTATCATGGCATCTGCGAAGAGAGACAGTTTGACTTCTTCTTTGCCGATTTGGATACCTTTTATCCCTTTTTGTTGTCTGATTGCTGTTGCAAGGACTTCTAGTACTATGTTGAATAATAGTGGTGAGAGTGGGCATCCTTGTCGTGTTCCTGATCTTAAGGGAAAGGCTTCCAGCTTTTCCCCATTGAGAATGATATTTGCTGTAGGCTTTTCATAGATGGTTTTTATGAAATGGAGGAATGTACCCTCTATCCCTACACTCTGAAGGGTTTTAGTCAGGAAAGGATGCTGTATTTTGTCAAATGCTTTTTCTGCATCAGTTGAGAGGATGATATGGTTCTTGACTCTTTTCTTGTTATGATCTATCACACTGATCGATTTGCGAATGTTGAACCACCCTTGCATCCCAGGGATGAATCCCACTTGGTCTTGATGGATAATCCTTTTAATGTACTGTTGGATCCTATTAGCTAGGATCTTATTGAGAATTTTGGCATCCATATTCATCAGGGAAATCGGTCTGTAATTCTCCTTTTTGATGGGGTCTTTGCCTGGCTTGGGGATCAAGGTAATACTAGCCTCATAGAATGAGTTTGGTAGTTTTCCTCCTGTTTCAATTTTTTGAAATAGCTTCAGGAGAATAGGTGTTATTTCTTCTTTGGATGTTTGGTAGAATTCCCCGGGGAATCCGTCAGGCCCCGGACTCTTGTTTTTGGGGAGGTTTTTGATCACTGCTTCAATCTCTTCATAATTAATCGGTCTGTTTAAAAAATCAATTTCTTCCTGTTTCAGTCTTGGTAGTTTATAGGTTTCCAGGAAGGTAGTTTATAGGTTTCCAGGAAGGCATCCATTTCTTCCAGGTTGTTTAATTTATTGGCATAAAGCTGTTGATAAGTTTCTAATGATCCTTCCTATTTCATTGGTGTTGGTTGTGACCTCTCCCCTTTCATTCATAATTTTATTAATTTGGGTCCTTTCTCTATTCTTTTGAATAAGTCTGGCCAGTGGCTTGTTGACCTTATTTATGCTTTCAAAGAAGCAGCTTCTAGTTCTGTTGATCTGCTCTACTGTGCTCTTGGTTTCTAATTCATTGATCTCTGCTCTAATCTTGATCACCTGCCTTCTCGTGCGTGGGTTAGGCCCGTTCTTCTGTTCCAGCTCCAGCTTCTTGAGGTGAGACTATAAAAACTGCATTTTAGATTTTTCTATTCTTTTGAGAGAGGCTTGGATGGCTATGTATTTTCCCCTTAGGACCGCCTTTGCAGTGTCCCATAGGTTTTGGACTGATGTGTTTTCATTCTTGTTGGTCTCTATAAATTGTTTTAATTGATTTTTAATTTTCTGGTTTACCCAATCATTCTTGAGCAGGATGGTCCTTAGTTTCCAAGTGTTTGAGTTTCTTCCAAATTTTTCCGTGTGATTGAGTTCCAATTTCAAAGCATTGTGGTCTGAGAATATGCAGGGAATAATCTCAGTCTTTTGGTATCAGTTGAGACCTGTTTTGTGACCCAGTTTATGGTCTATTCTGGAGAACGTTCCATGTGCATTCAAAAAGAATGAGCATTCTGTTGTTCTGGGGTGTAGTGTTCTGTATATATCTATGAGGTCCCTCTGGTCCAGTATGTCATTCAAAGCTCTTGTTTCTTTGTTGATTTTCTGCTTAGGTGATCTGTCTATTGCTGATAGTGGAGTGTTGAGGTCCCCTACTATTAACGTATTATTATCTATATTTCTCTTTATTCTGGTTAAGAGTTGTCTTGTGTATCTAGCTGCTCCCCTGTTGGGGGCATAGATATTTATAATTGTCATATCCACTTGTTGGATACATCCTTTAAGAATAATATAGTGTTCTTCTGTATCTCTAACTACAGTCTTTAGTTTCAAATCTAATCTGTCTGATATGAGAATTGCTACCCCAGCTTTCTTTTGAGGTCCCTTGGCATGAAAAATGGTTTTCCATCCCTTCACTTTCAGTCTGGATGTATCTTTATGTTCAAAATGAGTCTCTTGTAGAAAGCAAATGGATGGGTCATGTCTTTTTATCCAATCTGCAAGCCTGTGGCATTTTATGGGGGCATTTAGGCCATTCACTCAAATTGAGAGTGATTATTGAGATATGATTTTAATGATGTCATGTTGCCTGTGAAGTTTTTGTTTCTATAGATTGTAAATTTCTGTTCTGTATCACTCTTGGGGCCTTTTTACTTTTATGGAACCCTCCTTAATATCTCATGTAGGGCTGGTTTGGTGGTTACGCATTTGGTCAGTTTTTGCCGATCCTGGAAGGTCCTTATCTCTCCATCAATTCTGAATGACAGCCTTGCTGGATAAAGGATCCTTGGCTGCATGTTCTTCTTGGATAGAGCTTTGAAAATACGCTGCCAACCCTTCCTAGCCTGCCATGTCTCTGTAGACAGGTCTGACGTTATTCTAATATTTTTCCCTCTGTACATAAGGATTTTCTTCCCCCGGCTGCTTTCAATACTGTATCCTTGGATCTAATATTTGCAAATTGCGCTATGATGTGACTTGGTGTATGTCTGTTGTGATTGACCTTGGGAAGGGTCCTCTCTGCCTCTTGGACACGAATGCTTGTTTCCTTTGCTAGATTAGGGAAGTTTTCAGCTACAATTTGTTCAGATATCTGTTCTAGACCTCTCTCTTTCTCTACCCCCTCAGGGATGCCAATGATTCTGACATTGGAACGTTTCATTGAGTCAGTAATCTCCCATAATCTACATTCTTGAGATTGGATTTGTTTGAGCCAAGTTTCTGTTTTAACTTTCTCTTCTACCATCCCATCCTCCAATTCAATAATTCTTTCTTCTGCCTCATTTACCCTGGCTGTCAGAGCGTCTAGTTTAGACTACATTTTATTCATAGCATTTTTAATTTCTGCCAGATTCACTCTCATTTCTGCCCTTAGAGATTCTATATTCTCGTTAATATTTTTTTTCAAGTCTACTCATCATCTTGACCATTGTTACTCTGAATTCCATTTCTGATAATTTGGTTATATCCATATCCATCAGTTCTGTGGCAGAGGCCACAGACTCATTGTCTTTTCCTTGCTGGGGGGGATTTCTCCTTCTCGTCATTCTGATGAGGAGTGGTTGCGGGGTTGTCCAGAGCCCAAATTATTGACCAGGACCCAGGCAGTGTGCACTTGTTTTATAGGGACCTTAGGGATGTGGGCTTTTTGATTTTTCAGCTTGCCTTCTAGGGGAAGGGCCTGCCGTGCTGATACTCAGTCAACCCTGTTTGGGTAGAGTCTCCCTGTCCCCTGCGAGGGGAATGGGGATGGGCACACTGTGAGCCGGTATTTCCAGGCTTTTGTTCTCTGGCGGCTTACCCTGGTGGTTTGCTGTGACTCTTCTGAGAGAGCAACAGTGGCCAAATCCCAGCCTGTCTCAGAACAGAGAGATTGCACTCCGCTCTCCCCTGAGCTCTCTTGGCCTCTTTAACTCTGTTTCTGTTGGTGCTGCTAAAAACCCTGCAGCGTCCCAGGATGTGCGCCCCACAGCTGCTTTCCCAGCCCTCACTTCCAGGGCCTGCTCGTCTCTGTCCTTTGCACTTCTAACACTGCCAGCTGCCAGCTGCCCCTGCGTGCGTGTGTGTGCGCGCGCGCTCCCGAGCTCCCCGTTTCAGTGTGGTTCGCGCATGCTCCGGAGCACCGGTTTTCAGTCTGGTCGCGCGCGTGCGTTCCCTGGCTCATGGTCTCAGGCCGCTCTCTCGCAGGTGCCTATCCGCAAGTCTGGCCTGCTCCCCAGTGCAGGTGGCTGCCGCTTCCTGGCGCCTGAGTGTGGCGGCTCCCTCCCCCTTCTGTTTATCTTCCGATATCTGTGTGCGGATTCATGGCTCCCCGCTTCGTACCTCAATACTCAGCGCTGGAGATGTTTGTTTGCAGAGATCCAGGTGTATCTTCCTACATCTCGGGCTGATTTAATGGGTGTTCAGGATGGTCTGGTAGGTATCCAGCTCGACTCAGGGGACCAGCTGAAAAAGGGTTCCCCTACTCCTCCGCCATCTTTTCTCCTCCCTGCAAAGTTTTTCAAAAACATGACAAATGTATTGCTATTGTAGGAGGTCATGAGAGTTGGGGACAACTGAAGCTTAACTTTCATGAGCTTTATAGTATATCCACCTCTGCTCCTAACCTTGAGGCCCAGGAGTACGGAATAATAAGCTGCAGTTGCTGCTGGGAAATAGCCAGGTTTCAAACAGGGTAAAGAGGTGTAAAGAATATTGGGAGAAGAACTTGAAGATGTAGAAAAGTTTCTGGGAATGGAATGGAGCTGCTGTTGCAGATAGGGTGTGTGAGACCTGTGTTAGCTAAGCAAATGTGGAAATTTCAGATAAAGATGAGATAGGGTCACACATGTAGTGATTTAGGTAAATAAGGTTGTGAGATGTGTGATTTTGGTTATGACACTTGGATGAGTTGAACTGTGGTCTAGTGGGATGGCACTGTTTAAATGCTCCTATATGTACTGAGCATTGGCTGAGGGGACATGCTCCAGTCTTGGCCCTGTGTGTATGTGGTGGGAGTGAGTGGGAAGGCTGGTGTGAATAGGTGGTCTGGCTTCTCTACTAGGGGTTGCGTAAGTTAACTGCTTAAGACTTAACTGTATGTGCCAGACCTGCCAAGTGCCTAAAGTGCATTGTTTTTTTCAAGTCTCAGACTTTTTCATAGACATTGCTCATTACACCACTGAGGAAACAGGCTTAGAGATGACGATATTTGATTACCAAAGTCTACCCAACCAAAGGGATCAGAACTGGTCTAGAACTCGAGTCTGTCTGATACCAAAGCTAATGTTCTCTTCCCCAGAAACAATTAGATTAAGGCAGGAACTATTTCCGTGTTTATCGCAGCATATAGCAGGTGCCTTGAATATTAAGGTAGGTCCTTACTTGTTGAAGAGGTAATATCCTACTAAAAGTTCAATGATGTTGATGGCAATATATGATAGATCCTATGAGAGAAGTCCAGACAACTATTGGAGCATAGACAATATGCTTAGGTTTGGGTCCTTTGACTTACTAAATTAGATCTGGATGGGATCTGTCAAAGAACCTGTCAAGGGTTTTACTTAGCTTATTACTGAAATGAGTAAACTATTTCAGCCCATTCAAACAATTCAAAACATCCCTAGTAGGTGAATCAAGGATGTTGAAATGGGCTTACAAATAAATGTAAAACTGGCCTTTTCAACAGGAGGGGAAGTAAATTATTCACCAGACAGAATTAGAAGTTGTCTATGGGAAAGTATCATTTATGTACAACTTTCAGAATTGTAAAATAACTCGAAAACAAGGGCTTGGAGTCCCTCACCCCAAGATTGTGCTAGACAAAAGTTTTGATTTCCTTGAAAGTCACCCAGCAAACTTTTGGTCCATTTCAAAATCTTTCACAATTTTTCTTCACAGACTTTCAGGCTTTTACCTATAATTGGTAAAAGTTTCAAGTGCATATTTTGTGTGAGGCACAATTCTTAGTGCTTTATTGGAATTAGACTCTTGAATACGACAGCTCTGTGAGGTAGAACTCCTATTTTGCAAATGAGGCAGCTGAGGCAAAAAGAGTAAGTAACTTTACCAAGATAGTATTGTAAGTGAGGTTCAAACCAGGTAGAGTATCTCCAGAACTGCTCTTATCATTAAACTGTAAATGTCCAACAATTATGAAAAGCTTAGGTAAATTCTAGTATTCTACAAAATAATCTAGGGAAATAATTTTCAATACAAAGTAGAAAATTGTGCATGTGGTACAATTTCACAATGGTTAAAAAAAAAAAGTCACAAAAAACAGAAGGAAACATACCAGTATATTAGCTGTGATTGCCTTTGGGTGATAGAGTTATAGGTAATTTGATTTGAAACAGTCAGATTTAAGATTTATGTTGGAGCAGAGTATCCAGTGAGTACTGCAGTGTCTAGTGTCCCAGGTACCAATATTGCCAATGAGGCTTCTGCTCCTTCCCAAACAGCTTGTTCCATTTTTAGACTGCTCTGGTAGCAAGTTCTTTCTTAGCCTTGCTATGATTCTTTCCATTGATTTCCATCATTGATAATAATTCTTTGTGGTCTGGTACAAAACAAGTCTAATCTCTTTTCTGCAAGAAAAAAGGTTAAATATTTAGGCATGAGGGCTCTCATGTTCTCCCGGAATCTTCTTATTTCAGGTTAATTTGTGATTATTTCAACTGTCCCTCACAGGATGAGATTTAAAGCTATCTCTGGTGTTCTCTGAATTAATTCCACTCCATCTAGATCCTGATAGTGCCTGACACGACACGTTTCACAGGGCAGGCATGCAGTAAAAATTTGTTGAATGAATGAATGAATGAATGAGCAGATTTGCTTGACTTTCATTTGGTTGGACATCAGTGTGTCTTCACTTTTTGGGGCCCTCTTTTCCCATTACAGAAAGACCAGAGACCATAGCCTTGGACAGCTATCTCCATGGCTAATGCCCCTGACAGTTTTAAAGCAGTCTGCTTTGCATAACCTCTGCCTAGGACATAGTTCTTGTGGAAAACTATCCTTAATAATTGGTGCCTTAGACATGTGGGCTTTTAGGTAGGCAAAACAAAGCTCTTCTAGGGGTATAATTAAGAAGGGTTTAAACAAGGTGTTTGAACTTCCTAAATATTTGCAGAAGTTGAAAAAAGGAAAAAGGAAGAGAGAAAGAACTACTAGATGTTTCTCAAGGGTTAATTTAGAAAGCTAAAGGCTCCATTTGTTGATATCACTGAGTATATGTGTTTACAAGAGTCAAAACTATAGAGGAGCCAAAGATTAGATTATCACCTGTGCTAGTTGCAGGTGTCCTTTGTCTTTCAGAGCTTAAACAGAATTGAGATTGGAAGTGACAAGCTTAATCTAGATAGGCTAATTATCATTTAATGTCTCAATTTAAAGTCATTTGGTTAATTAGAAAATAATTTAAGGAAGCCAGGACTGACTTTTTTGTTTACTGGAAATCCTTTGTTAAATTTAGCCCATTATGTGTGTCGATGGTGACCACTCCCTTGAGCTGATTCCAGACTGGAACTTCTGATTCCTATAAACAAATGCTGGATTGCCTGACCGATGTGTTCAAGGCCTGTAGAACGATAGTGCCCCCAACTGCCTCCGTTGTTCCTTTTAGTCCCCTTAGCTTCTGGACACCTTTCCATCTGCTTAGAAAGAGATCCCTGCCTGCCTGTGTGTTTGAGAACCACTGATCTTGGAGCAAGGACTAAAATGTCACTGGATCTGGAAGTGGCTGGGTGGATCTCAAGTGGACTCCATCCCTAGTGTTCAAAGGACACTTTGAAGGAAGCTGAGCTCTGGGCTAGAATGATTGCCTTCACTTTGGGATGTGTGCCATTGGTCACTTTCCCGGACTCCTTTCCTCAGACCCTCACCCTCCCATTTGGCTGTGGGTGACTCCTCCAGTGTCAGCAGTGCTTTTGATATCCTTGTTCAGCTCCCTTGGTCAGACAGCAGGGTGCCCCTCAGCTGTTTTATTGTAAGAATTTTATCAATTCACATAATCTTAAAATATTTTCATAATAGCATTTACCAGTAAGAAAGGGAGGGGTGAATGTCCATTGACAGAGATTGACCAGAGTGGGTGAGGTCTGGAGGAAAGGGAGGAGTGAAGTGTCTGAAGAGGCGGGGAGAGGATGGGGCTAGTGTTAAGAGAAAAATCATGCCTTTTGGGGTGCCTGAGTGGCTCAGTCGGTGAAGAAGCTAACTCTTGACTTGGGCTCAGGTCATGATCTCAGGGTCCTGGGATCAAGCCTCACTTGGGGCTCCACACTAAGTGGGGAGTCTGCATCAGAATTCTCTCTTTCCCTCTGCCCCTTGCCCTGTTCACGTACACACTCTCTCTCTAGAATAACTAACTAACTAAATCTTTTTAAAAATCATGCCTTCTTTCCGTGTATATTACCATAGTTCTGGGGCCGGTAATGCAGGGTAGCCTTGATTTCTCTGAATGTGGTTTAGGACAGGTCCCAATTCAGGAGCTGACTTTGTAACCTCTTACTCTGTATAATCCAGGTTTCAAAATAGGATCTCTGTAGGTGTGTTTATGGTTTAAGATGTTGCAGCAATGAAAGGAAAGAACAGTTTTCTTTAATAAAGTTGTAAGAGTTTAAGTACCAGTAGCCTTATGCACATTATACAACCCACGAATGATTATGCTGATCGTGTAAACAGCTCCCCTGTATTGACTAGCTGAGCCTCCATCACCAAACCCCAAGCATTAACAGCAGGCGCTACAAAAATCAATAAGCCTTCACCCAGGTAACCAAAGATATGTAGGTTACTAAAACTCCTAATAGTTATCCATCAATAATACTATCTCATTATATTAATGCTAAAGGAGGTTTTGTTTTATTTCCCAAACAATAAAGAGATTACACATTAAAGCAGTAGTTGACAAAGTGAGAAACATTCATGGCAGCGCAGACAAATCAATAGAAGCACGAAATAAGAAATGGAACCTGTGGGGCGCCTGGGTGGCACAGCGGTTAGGCGTCTGCCTTCGGCTCAGGGCGTGATCCCGGCGTTCTGGGATCGAGCCCCACATCAGGGTCCTCCGCTATGAGCCTGCTTCTTCCTCTCCCACTCCCCCTGCTGTGTTCCCTCTCTCGCTGGCTGTCTCTCTCTGTGTCAAATAAATAAATAAAATCTTAAAAAAAAAAAAAAAAGAAAGAAATGGAACCTGTGTTGTGGCAATCTCATTAGCTGAACTTCATAGACTGAGTCTGGTTTACCTTGTGTTCTCTTTTTACACACCCACAAATTCCATTTTATGATGACAGCTGTGCATCTGTTCTTCCTTTGATGCTAATTAACTCCTATTACTATTCATGAAGATTAAGTGTGGACATCTAGCACTGATGATGGATTCAGCCAATCACCACAGGGAAAGGCTTGTGCAAATGAGTTCAAATATGGAACTTTTCTTGTAGGTAATCTCCTTGAACACAATTTCCTTTAAAGTTTTCTACATAGTCAGGAGTCTTTGTTATCTGTCTCCTGAGTATTCTAGCTTCTTTACCAAGGGAGCAAATCATGACATTGAGTGTGCCTCGTTTGGGTCCTTCATTATAGGTTTTCTAAATAATCTTATCCTTTGTTACTGACTTTAATTTGTTCTTTTTTTTCTTTTAAGAGATTTTATTTATTTATTTGACACAGAGAGAGACAGCCAGCGAGAGAGGTAACACAGCAGGGGGAGTGGGAGAGGAAGAAGCAGGCTCCCAGCCGAGGAGCCTGATGTGGGGCTCGATCCAAGAACGCCGGGATCACGCCCTGAGCCAAGGGCAGACGCTTAACGACTGAGCCACCCAGGCGCCCCTGACTTTAATTTGTTCTTGACGACCCTGCCATGAAGTTAAAAGCTGTTAAATTTTAAAAATTCCATTCATTTTATTGGAAAAGAGTTATGATGTATTCCATTGCACCACAAGATTCTCAAGTAATTTTCACAGATAGAAAAATATACCAATTAAGCAATTTAAAAAAGCTCATAAAAGTTATAACAATGTAAAAGGATGCTGACACTACTGAAATTCGATTTTGGCACAGATTCCTGAAGTTAAAGAGCACGATCTCAAAGCGCTATGGAATGAGTGCCTTGGGCATCCCAAGGGGTCACTTTTTCTGTGTCCTGTTTTCATTGCTGCTTTCCCTGCTCCAGTGTTCTTGCAGCATTCAGGCTCTTGACCCAAGAGGGCTAGGCCTGCAGGTAGAAGTACGTAGCATTTCTTAGACTAGAACACTGAGATGCTTGCCCAGTCAGTCTCATGATAGCACACTGAGAAACAACAAAAGTGAGTAAAACCAAACTGTCAAGGGGTCAGAGTTGAGAACATTATTTATGGAGTGAACTGTCAGTAAGAATATCTTTTGTGTGTTTGTGACATATTACCTTTTATTGACATTTATCCTTCCAATTCATTCTAAACTTCTTAAAACTGGTATGTCTCTCTCTTTAAAAAAATTTTTTTTTAAAGATTTTATTACGTATTTATTTGACAGAGAGACAGCAAGAGAGGGAACACAGCAGGAGGAGTGGGAAAGGGAGAAGCAGGCCTCCCGGTGAGCAGGGAGCCCGATGCAGGACTCAATCCCAGAATCCTGGGATCATGACCTGAGCCGAAGGCAGACGCTTAATGACTGAGCCACCCAGGTGTCCCTCTCTCTTTAAAAATTTTTTAAAAAATATTTATTTATTTGAGAGAGAGAGAAAGCGAGAGAGAGCACGAGAGGGGGGAGGGTCAGAGGGAGAAGCAGACTCCCCGCTAAGCAGGAGGCCCGATGCAGAACTCCATCCTGGGACTCCAGGACCATGACCCAGGCAGAAGGCAGTCACCTAAACAACTGAGCCACCCAGGTGTCCACTTAAAAAATTAAAAAAAAAATATTTCATTTATTTATTTGATAGAGAGGCAGCGAGAGAGGGAACACAAGCAGGGGGAGTGAGAGAGGGAGAAGCAGGCTTCCCGCTGAGCAGGGAGCCCCATGTGTTGCTTGATCCCAGAATGCTGGGATCATGACCTGAGCCGAAGGCAGACGCTTAACGACTGAGCCACCCAGGCGCCCCCTCTTTAAAAATGTTTTGAAAAGATTTGAGTACAGTTGGCACACGATGTTGCATTCAAGTGTACAATATAGGGATTCAACTTCTCTAAACATTATGCGAGGCTTACCACAAGGGTAGCTCCCATCTGTTCTCATACAACACCATCACACTATCATTGGCCATATTCCCTATGCTGTGCCTTTTATTATTGTGACTTATTCATTTCATAACTGGAAGCCTGTATCTCCCACTCCCCTTCACCTGTTTTGCCCATCCCCCACTACCCCATCCTTCTCTGATAGCTGTAGATTTATTCTCTGTATTTATAGGTCTAACTCTGTTTGTTCATTCATTTCTATTGTTTTTTAGATTCCATATATGTAACTTCATATGGTATTTACCTCAGTCTGACTTATTTCACCTTAGCATACTCGGTCCATCCAGGTTGTTGCAAATGGCAAGGTCACGTCCTTTTCTATGGCTGGGTAATAGTCCATGCGTGCTCGCTCTTGTGCGTGCAGATGTGTGTACACGAAATCTTCTCTATCCATTCATCTATCAATGGACACTTAGATTGCTTTCATATCTTGGCTATTGTAAATAAAGCTGCAATAAACGTAGGGGTGCGTATGTCGTTTTGAATTAGTGTTTTTGTTTTCTTTGGGTAAATGCGCAGAGTGGAATTATTGGATCATGTGGTAGTTCCATTGTTAATACTTTGCGGAACCTCCATACTGTTTTCCACAGTGACTGCACCAATTTACATTCCCACCAACAGTGCATGAGTGCTCCTTTTTCTCTACACCCTCGCCAACACTTGTTATTCCTTGTCTGTTTGATTTTAGCCATTCTGACAGGTAGAAGTTGATATCTCATTGTGGTTTGGTTTTCATTCCCCTGATGATGAGTTATGCTGAACATGTTTTCATGCATCGCTTGGCCACCTGTTTGTCTATTCATGTCCTCTGCCCATTTTTAAAACAGATTTTTTTGTTTTCGGTGTTGTGTAAATTCTTTATATTTTGGATATTAACCCCTTATCAGATATATCATTTGCAGATTTCTTCTCCCATTCACTAGGTTGCCTTTCTGTTTTATTGATGGTTCCTTTGCTGTGCAAACGCCTTTTATTTTGATGTAGTCCCTTTTATTTTGTTTCCCTCGCCTCAGGAGACATATCTAGAAAAACATTGCTACAGCCGATGTCAGAGAAATTACTGCCTTGCTCTCTTCTGGAATTTTTATGGTTTCAGGTCTTACACTTAGGTCTTTAATCTATTTGGAGTTTATTTTTGTGCATGGTGCAAGAAAGTGGTCCAGTTTCATTCTTTTACATGTAGCTGTCCAGTATTCCCAGCACCATTTATTGAAGACACTGTATTTTCCCCATTCTATATTCGTGCCTCCTTTGTCATAGATTAATTGGCCATATAGGTGTGGGCTTATTTCTGGGTTCTCTATTTTGTTTAACTGTTTTAATTTTGTTTAATTGTGCTAAACTTTTTTTAAAAATTGAGAGGTAATTGACATATAATATTGTGTAAGCTTCAGGTGTACCGCGTCTTGATTGATACATTTATACATTGCATTATGCTCACTGTAGCATTAGCTAACATCTCCTACATGTCACATAATTATCATTTCACTCTGTGGTGAGAACATTTAAGATCTAGTTTCTTAGCGACTTTGAAGTATATAATACAGTATTGCCGTAATCGCAACACTGTGCATTAGATCCTCAGAACTTATCTTCTGACTGCAAGTTTGTACCCTTTGGCCAACTTCTCCCTGGTCTCCCTATCCCACAGGCCCTGACAACCACCATTCTATTCTCTATTTACACCAGTTTGGTTTTTTCAGTTTGCACATATAAATGATATCGAACAGTATTTGTCTTTCTCAGTCTGACTTATCTCACTTAGCATAATACCCTCAAGGTTCCAACCATGTCACAAATGGCATAATTCCCTTCTTGCTCGTGGCTGAATAATACTCATTGTGTATCTATACCACATATTCTTCATCCATCCATCCCCTTGATAGATGCTTACACTGTTTTCGTGTTTTGGCTATTGTGACTAATGCTACAAAACATTGGGATGCAGATACTCTTGATATCCTTTCATTTCCTTTGGATATACATGTAGAAGTGGGATATCTGAATCATATGATAGTTCTATGTCTAATTTTTTGAGGAAACTCCATACTGTTTTCCATAGTGGCTGCATCAGTTTGCATTCCACTAACAGTGCACAAGAGTTCCCTTTTTCTCCACAGCATCATCAACACTTGCCATCTCTTGTCTTTGACGATGGCCATTCTAACAGGTGTGAGGTGATATGCCATTGTAATCTCGATTTTCATTTCCCGGATTCGTGATGTTGAGCACCTCTTCATGTGTTTGCTGGCCATTTGTATGTCCTTTTTTGAGAAATGTCTATTCAGTTCCTCCTCCCGTTTTTTTTTTTTAAGATTTTATTTATTTATTTATTTAGATTTTATTTATTTATTTGACAGAGATAGAGACAGCCAGCGAGGGAGGGAACACAGGCAGGGGAAGTGGGAGAGGGAGAAGCAGGCTCCCCACTGAGCAGGGAGCCTGATGCAGGGCTTGATCCCAGGACCCTGGGATCATGACCTGAGCTGAAGGCAGATGCTTAACTGACTGAGCCACCCAGGCCCCCACCACTTATTTTAGAGACTATCCTTCCCCTTGAATATTCTTGGCTCCCTTGTCAAATATTAGTTGACTATACATGCAAGAGCTTCTTTCTGTGCTCTGGATCCTGTCCCACTGGTCTATGTGTCTTGTTTATATCAGCACCGTGCTGTTTTGATTACTATCGCTTTTTAGCTTGAAATCAGGAAGTGTAATGCCTTCAGGTTTATTCTTTTGCAGGATTGCTTTGGCTATTTGGGGTCTTCTGTGGTTTCAGACAAATTTTAGGATTGTTCTATTTCTGTGAAAAATGCCATCGGAGTTTTGATAGGGATCGTGCTGATCCGTAGATGACTTTGGGTAGTATGAACATTTTAACAATATTAATTCTTCCAGTCCATGTGTACGGGATGTCATTCCATTTATTTGTGTCTTCTTTAACGTCTTTCATTAATGTTTTATAGTTTTCGGTGTACAATCTTTTTCCTCCTTGGTTAGATTTATACATAAGTGTTTTATCGTATTAACACTATTGCAAATGGGATTGTTCACTTATTTTTTCAATTCGTTGTTAGTACATAGAAATACAATTGATTTTTTTGTGTTGATCTTGTATCCTGCAGCTTTACTCAATTCACTTATCAGTTCTAGTTCTACCGGTTTGTGTCTGTGTGTATGTGTGTGTAGTCTTTAGGGTTTTCTGCAGATAATATCCTGTCATCTGCAAACAAACAACTTCTTCCCTTTTTTTCTGAGAGAGAGAGAGCAGGAGAGTGCAGGTGCGCTAGTGGGATGGGGGGAGGGGCAAAGGGAGAGCCAGAGAGAGAATCTTAAGCTGGCTCCACGCCCAGCAAGGAGGCTGTCCTGGGATTCTCACAACCCTGAGATCATGACCTGAGCTGACACCGAGAGTTGGTTGCTCAACCGACTGAGCCACCCAGGAGCCCCGTTGAGCCACATTTTTCTTTGTGAGCTTCTGTGTGTATGTATGTCATGAAATCTGTTTTTTCCTCTTGTTAATACATCTTTTATCAGCTTGATTTACAGGCCCCAGCTACCAACCCTTGGAAAGTAGTGGAGGAGCTGCTTTGCCCTCTCCTACGAACTCCAGCAGACCCTCTCTCTCTATCCTCCCTGCAGCTGAACAGCACTACTTCCTGCCTCAGGATAAGCTGTTTACCTCTCCCCACCCTCAGTTCAAAGCACCTCTCCATCTCCCCAATGGTTTCTCAAGATATTGTCCGGGTTTTGATGTTTTCCCTGTATAGTTCCTCCAGAGTTGATCTGGGAGTCGGGAGTCCTCATGAGCTCAGTGTCGGTGGGAAATGGAGCACTGGTATTCTTAATTTGTTCTTTCTGTGGAGACAATAAGGTTACAATGCTCTTGGGAATATCGACAATAAGAAGTGATGCTTAAACTTTGGAGGAGACCTTAGGAATGGGGGAGAGGTGGGTCTCAAACGTAATAAAAGTGTTTTCTTTTTTTTATCTTTGATCATAAAGTCTTTAGGCTCAATTCTTATTCTATTTATCAATATGAGTTATTATAGTTATTGTTTTATATAAAGGAAATGTCAATAATAATAATAATAATAATAATAATATCATTATCCTTTGTTGAGGGTTTTGTACCCATCTGTATCTGCCAGAGAATTTTAAATCCTCACAAAAGCTCTGAGAGGGTGAAGTTTAATTTCTCATTTTACACATTAGTAAATTTGAGGCTCAGAGAAGTCAGGTCAATTGCCCAGAAGTAGAGCTGGGATTTGAATTCAGGCTGTCTGACTTCAAAGTGTAAGGTCTTAATTACACGCCGCCCTGCAGACAAAGCACATGGGGGTGCTAAATAAATTGTGGTGTTTATTCCCCACAGTGATGTCTTAGTTTTAGGGAAACTCTCGGTACAGTTTGGGTGTATGAGTTTCCATGTCTATGCTATGCTATGTTTTTGGAATATCCTTATTTAAGGAAAGGAGAAGCAACCACTGTGCTTAGCAATTTGTCTATAATACCATATCTGAGGTTCCTAACCATGCTGGAAAAAAGTATGATTCACACAAGATGGCCTAATCAGGTAACTGGAAGATCACAGGGGTCTCTGGGCCTCTAGGTCACCCCTTCAATGACACTCAGGCTATGTGGCTCAGACCTAAGGCTGAAACCCTGGCTGAATAGCTGTGTTGCCTTTTCTCTTGTAGACTGAGTCTGGGGACTTCGGAGAAATCCAGAGGGACTTATATCTCTTTTTCTTTCTGCTACCTGATTTTCACTCTTTTCCCAAATTGCCTGGAAAGAAAATAAGTTCTCTTAGAGGATTAAAAAAACCCCATAATTCATAACTGTCTTATAGATAAAACCAATTAAATAATGAGAGAAAAAGTAAGATGTTACAGCCAGTTCAAAGGGGAAGTTCAAAGAGCAGAGGCAAAAATAAGCCATGAAATAAATTTAGAAGTGGATGCATACTGGCTTTTTCTAAGGGTAGAAGGAAACCAATGGGGCCTCCGGTAGCAGCATCCATTTGCATGGCTGTAGACAAGAATTCTTTGCATTGCTATCAGTTATTACAGATTTATAAGCAGATCAAAGATAACACACCCCATAGAATCAGATAACCCAGAACAGGAATACTGTAAACAGCATGCACTTGAAAGCACCCAGAAATCCTTTTGGTCCATTTCGAAGTTTTTCACAATTTTTCCGACAGGTCACATTGCGTATCTGATCGTTTCGTGCTTACCTATTTCTTATAATTACACTGGATCTTTGAAAGTGGATTATGGAATGAGAAGTGTACCTTTTTTTCCTCCACTCATTCTTAACTAAAAACATTTTAGAACTAGATGCCTTAGTAGAAAGAAATTTGTTTAAATGCACGTGTGTGTGTGTGTGTGTGTGTGTGTGTGTGGCAGGACCACTCTGGCAAAATAGAACATTAGGACCTTCATTGTGACTGAGCACAAATCCATTAATAACAAGGGACCAAATTCAGAGGAATACACTCAGGTCCCACTCTGGGTGAGAATAGGCTTGTCTCCAGTCTGCTACTCACGTGTTCACACTGGGTGTGAACGCTGGCTACAGGGGCCTCTAGCCTGAAGGAAATGAGGACATTTTCTTGAGTTTGGTGACTTGACTAAAGCACACTGTTTTAATGTGATTTCAAATGTAGGTTCAAGCCCAAACAGATTTCTCTCATTTCCTGAGGGGTATGGCACCATTTTCTAGGAAGAATAATAATCCTACGGTAAATACTACTTTTGGTAACTTAAGGTAGCAGGGTTAGAGAAAGTGCTGTTACAGAACAAGCAGACTATTAGAAGAAGCTTTCTCTTCACCTAAATCTGTAAGATTCAGTCAAACAACAGATGAGTGCTCAGGGTTTTATCTGTTGGTCTTTCACGTTAGCCTTACCCACTTCAAGTTTAAAATCTGCATTCCAGATTCTTGAGAAAAATTAAGGTTATTGTATTGACTTTTTATTTTTTAAAGCAGAAATTTCAACTGACTCAGGGGTCTCCCACAAAATTGTAAATTGACCTTTCCATACAAGGACTTCTTCCTCTTGAGAAGGAGACATCATGTTTCATGTTATTCCCATGGGGTGTGCGTGCGCGTGTGTGTGTGCGTGTGTGTGCACGTGTGTGTGCGCGTGCGCGCGTGTGTGCGTGTGTGTGTGTGTGCACGTGCATATGCGTGTAGCATTAGTGAACATTTGTTAAGTGATTTAGAACAATGTGTTTTAAACCAAAGCAGTGCTTAGTCCTAACACACCCTGGCAGAGTTTCATGAACAGTTATATAGGCTTAAGAAGCTAGATGGCAGAGTGATCACACAGTTAAAAGGCTTTATTTGGAATTGCGGAGAGAAGCGAAGTCCTATCTTCAATTTAAAAAAATGAATTCCTGCTTACCTGTCTGAATGGTAGAAAAGAGGCAATCTAATGTGATGGTTTCAGAGAAGCAATTTCTTTTCCAGCTTTATTGAGACATAATTGACATGTAACATTGTGTATGTTTAAGATTTCAATGGGTTGATGTGATACATTCATATATTGCAAAATGATTACTGGCAAAGCATCAGCTAACACCTCCGTTCTGTCCCATATACCATTTCTTTTCTGGGTGAGAAAATTTAAGATCTATTCTCTTAGCAACATTCAATATATGATACAGTATTATTAAGGATAATCACTGTGCTCTACATTAGATCCCCAGAATTTATTAATCTAACAACTGGAAGTTTGTACCCTTCGACCCATATCTCTCCATTTCCCCCACCTCCTACCCCCAGGTATCAACCACTCTACCCTCTGTTTCTAAGAAGAACAGTTTTTAGGGTTCAAGAAAATCAGGAAAATCTCCCCCATGCCAGAGGTTTGAACATGGAAAGCAACGTCAAGCTTTAGGGTTCTTTAAAGAGTGATGGGGGGGGGTGTATTCAAGGCGTGGAGCTGGCAGAAGCCTGGACAAGGAGTGTCTTCCAAGCCTTTCTAATGATTAGCCTGTTAGTTAAGCTTCTGTCCTCTGTATTTCTTTCTCCTTCTGGCTCTTGTCTGTAAAGTGTGCATCAACTTCTTTAAGTTATGGTGCTAAGTAACAATGCAAATGACTTGAAAGTACTTAAGACAGTTGATGGAAAGGTGATACAACCATAGCAGCATATAATAGGGTAAATGGTGCCCCGGAACTCTGTGGAGTTTCCAAGTTTCAAATCCTCACTCTTATGATCTTGGTCTAGTCATACAACTTCTTGAAGAGTCCCAATGTCTTATTAGTAAACA
This sequence comes from Ursus maritimus, assembly GCF_017311325.1. Lineage (NCBI taxonomy): Eukaryota > Metazoa > Chordata > Mammalia > Carnivora > Ursidae > Ursus > Ursus maritimus. Next base: position 23,462,726 of record NW_024426230.1, on the reverse strand, counting down.
TGGAGATTATAATAATACCCACGTCATGGAGTTGCTATGATTATGGTTATTGTGAGGATTGACCACCGTCTCTGCTGTATAGCAAACAGTTCACACATGGTACTATTATCCCTGCCTTTTATTTATAGAGCTTTGACCTTAGAAGTGCTCATTTCCTTATCCTCATGCCCTTCTGGGAGGCAGGCACTACTGTCTCCATTCATTTACTTACAGTGGCGACTGGGATGGACAGGGTCATCAGTCTGAAGGGGGGACCCTGGACTTGACCCAGACTGACTCCTCCATATTTGCAGCTCTTCCCAGGTGCCATGTTGCTTTCTAAAAATAAACACAACTACAAATGAGGAGTCTTGGGATCCTTTTGAAATGTAGGCAAATCTAAACACTCCCGGAGGGTAAAACATCTTCAGGGTAGGAGAGCTAGAAGAGTTGCTCATCCCCAGTCGCTGAGCTGGGGGCCTGTAGGAATAGTGCACACCCAAAATTCAGGTGCCTAGTCTATGTCCCCTTGGGGGAGCAGAAGGTGACTAGAAAAGCCGAGTCTAGTTCCAGTGCCCTCATTCCTGGGGCTTGGTGAGGCTGCTTTGAGATCCTTGAAGGCAAACATCTTCATTTTTGTACCCTACGCCCTAGTGTGGGGCACAGTAGGTGCATAATAAGTGTTTGTTGATCTGTACGTACCAAACCCTAGGAAGAAATCTTTCTATTATAATGACTACATTGGGATAGGATAAAAGTTACCAATGGGAGGGTATTCATGGATTCCCCATTCACCCTGAAGCCCATCTAAAGAATTCTTCAAGGGTCAGCCTGGGTTCTCTATCCTCCTCTTTACTGGGAGATATTTTTCTGTCCCCCTCCTTCCCTCCCTCCCTCTCTCTCTGTGTAAATAAGTCTCTTTTGCAGGCTTGCAGACACCCGCCTTCTTACCGAGTCTTTACATAGCCTCTTCTCTGTGTGTGCATACACACCTGCTCTCCCTTCCTCTTCTTATGAGGACGCCAGTCCTATTGGATTGGGTTCCCACCCTTATGACCTTGTTTAACCTTCATTGTGTCCTGAAAAGCCATGCCTCCAAATATAGTCACATTGGCGGTTAGGGCTTCAACATAAGAATTTTTTGGGGTGGGGGATACACTTCAGTTCATAACAACCCTCTTCAATATTAATTGAGGAAAAGGAATGCAGCAGAAATCTCTTTAAAAATATTTTCACCACTAAACACCTTACTGCTCTGACTGTGGTGCAGTTCCAGGGCTGGCTGGCAGGGGCCCACAACTTTACCAGAGTCTCAAGGTGCCGTAACTAGCACAACTACCTGCAGACATCCTCGCATCGCGGGAGGAAGGTATCCTGGAGTACAAATTCTCTTTGGCTTTGTTTGAAGTACAAAGTTAGTTGACTCACTTCTGAGGTCTTATTCCTCACACATCTTTTTTTTTAAGTTATTATTTTAATTCCAGTTAGTTAGCATACAGTGTACAATACAGTGATTCAACACTTCCATACATACCAGGTGCTCCTCACAAGTGAACTCCTTAATCTCCATCACCTATTTCACCCCTCCCCCACTCACCTCCCCTCTGGTTAACCATCAGTGTGTTTTCAATGGTTAAGAGTCTGTCTCTTGGCTTGATCTCTCTTCTCATTTTTTTCCCTTTGCTTATTTGTTTTGTTTCTTAAATTCCACATATGAGTGAAATCATGTGGGATTTGTTTTTCTCCCCCCCCGACTTATTTTGCTTAGCATTATATGCTCTAGCTTGATCCATGTTGCAAGTGGCAAGATTTCATTCTTTTTATGTCGAGTAATACTCCATGGTATATACATACCACCTCTTTATCCTTTCATCAACCGATGAACATTTGGGCTGCTTCCCTATCTTGGCTAATTATTTTTTTTTAAGATTTATTTGTTTATTTGAGAGGGGGTGGGAAGGGGTAGAAGGAGAGGGAGAGGGAGAGAAAGAATCCCAAGCGGACTCCTCCCTGAGTCTGGAGCCCAATGTGGGCTCAATCTCATGACCCTGAGATCATGACCTGAACCAAAATCAAGAGTCGGATGCTCAACTGACTGAGCCACCCGGGTGCCCCCATATCTTGGCTATTGTAAGTAATTCTGCTATAAATATCAGGGTGCAGGTATCCCCTTGAATTAGTGGTTTTGTATTCTTTGGGTAAACACCCAGTAGTGTGATTGCTGTATCATAGAGTAGTTCTATTTTAACTTTTTGAGGGACCTCCATACTGTTTTCCAGAGTGGCTGTACAAGTTTGCATTCCCACCAACCGTGCACAAGTGTTGCTTTTCCCCCACATCCTCGCCAACACTTTCTTCTTGAGTTTTTGGTTTTAGCTGTTCGGACAGGTGGGAGGCAGCATCTTATTGTGGTTTTGATTTCCATTTCCTGGATGATCAGTGATGTGGAGTATCTTTTCACGTGTCTGTTGGCCATTGGAATGTCTTCTCTGGAGAAGTAGCTGTTCACGTCTTCTGCCCATTATTAAATTGGATTATTTGTTTTTTGGGTATTGACTTTTATAAGTTCTTTATATATTTTGGATGCTAGATACTAACCCTTTTTTTTTGGATACTAACCCTTTATCAGATATGTCATTTGCAAATATCATCTCCCATTCTATAGACTGCCTTTTAGTTTTGTTGATTGTTTCCTTTGCCGCACAGAAGCGTTTTATTTTGATGTAGTCCCAATAGTTTATTTTGCTTTAGTTTCCCTTGCCTCGGGGACCTATCTAGAAAAAAAGGTTGCTATGGCTGATGTCAGAGAATTTACTGCTTGTGCTCTCTTCTAGGATTTTTATGGTTTCAGGTTTCACATTTAGGTCTTTAATCCTCACTCATCTTTTTGATTCCTTCCTACCCGCTAAAACCCCAGAAAGGATGGCTTAACACTGTTTGCATTTCTGGATTGTTTAGTCAATGTATAGAACTGCATTCACATTTTAAGGCTTGATCTCTAATTATGGAAGGAAAGACTTGTCAGAAATCAGCAGGCTAGTGGGGAGAGATTTCTTTGCATCATCTGAGGCCTCCTTTTATTTTTTTAAAAGACTTTATTTGAGAGAGAGAACGCACGCGTGTGTGTGAGTGTGAGTGGGGGAGGAGGGGCAGAGGGAGAACTTTACTCCCCGCTGAGCAGGGACACCCCCCCCCCCCCCCCCCCGCCTCCCCATGCGGGGTGGGGTCTGGTGGGGTGGATCACAGGACCTTGGGATCATGACCTGAACTGAAGGCAGACGCTTAACTGACTGAGCCACCCAGGGACCCCTAGGCCTCCTTTTAATATCGGCTGTGAGAATACCCCTCATTTAGTCTCTTCAGAGAGGCCAGGAAGAGGCCAAGGGATGTATCTCCCCTGTAGGGGGCACCCCGGTTTGTGAGCACTGATGGAAATCTGTTCCTGGCTCCTGGGGAGCCCTGCCCTGGCACTGATTCCGGGGCAGGCCTGTCTCTCTGTCCCAGCTACCTCTCCTTGCTGTGTATAGCCAGCCCTCTTTTTCAACTTTGCTAAACCTTATCCCAACCTTTCTCTGCTTTTAAAGATCAAGACTCCCCAGTGTACATTTCGCCATTTCCAGCCGGTTGTTCCAGAAGAGCTCATAATTAGAAGCAAATGCCTGTTATCTAATGACTGTTTCACCCTAGAACCCTCTCCTCTCACCACCTGTCCAGAGCACAAGGCTGTATCTCTTATGTTATTTCCATTTCTGATCATTTTACTGATAAAACTGTGTTGGGACTGTATCCTCTTCAGTCACTGCAACGCTTCTGGAAAGTACAAAGGAAGCTGCAAAGAAAACTAGTTTTACCTGCATTGGTCCCTAAATGTGGCTAACATTTTTTTGTTGAGTGTTTTTCACTGGGATCTACTTGTGTTATTTAAAAATTCGGCATCCCTACTACTGGGCCTGGATGGAGGTCTGTTGGTAAAATACTTATAACAAATCACAATGTCAACAGATAACGGCTGCTTGGGCTAAATGACACCACACACACGGAAAGAGAAGGAACAGCACCGGAAGCATTTCTCTGTGTGGAGACAGGACAGCCAGGACTGAGAGGACAGGACAGAGAGGCCCTGGGGGGTGGGGTGGGGCTGCTGGGATCAGCAGCAAGAAAGGGAATAAGGGTGCAAAGAGGAAGGGGGTGTGGGGCAGGAGCCCAGGAGAGCCTGGCAGTCCAACTGAAACCTCGTGAAGAGTAAGGCTCGCTTAGGGGCGCCTGGGTGGCTTAGCCGTTAAGTGTCTGGCTTCAGCTCAGGTCATGATCTCAGGGTCCTGGGATCGAGCCCTGCATCTGGCTCCCTGCTCAGCGGTGAGCCTGCTTCTCCCACTCCCTCTGCCTGCTGCTCCCCCTGCTTGTGTTCTCTCTCTCTGTCAAATAAATAAATACAATCTTAAAAAAAAAAAAAGGGTCATGCTAGCTTAGTAGTTCACATTTATGGAGCCCTTCTCTGTGCCTGGCACGGTTTAAAGCACTCCGTGTACCTCATCTTGTGACCTTGGGAGGCAGTTGACCTTGTCCTCATGAGAAATGATGTTCAGAGAGGTTAGGTCCCTTGCTCAGGGAGACCCAACTGTTTCGGAAGCCCATATTCCTAGCCGCAGATTGTGTCCCTGCGGAAAAGGGGTGTAGGTCAGGTTGGCAGGAGAAAAGACACCCTGCACTTGAGAACACTGGGGAATTGGATGACTTAGGCAAACGGGAAGGTGGTGTTCAGAATGGAAGCATCCCCGTTCACAGGGATCCTGGACCGCACTGGCCCGAATGACTGAGAGCCGGCATTTCGGGCTGCGGCGCCATGACGATGAGCCCTCACCTAGCATCTAGCTCTTTTCCGGAAAATGAAAACAGAACGACTCGGCTGTGGTTTCCTCAAGGACAAGGCTGAGCATTTATGTGGGGGGCGGGGTGCGGTGGTGATTGTGGTGGGTTGTGATGTAAAGGGAGGCAGAGTGGGAGCAAAAGGAGATGCGGAGAGCCTCTTTGGAGAAGGCAGAGATAACAACGCAAACCCCAGGACAGGAAGGGCGGTGGGCCAGAGCGTTCAAAACCCCGGGATGTTGTTATTGTTATAACCAAAGAGAGAGCAAATGTTAGAGGGAAGCATTTCCCACTAACAAAAGCTCTGAAATGACTGAGGAGTTGATAGTAGCTGAGAGGCCATCTTTTTTGACAAACATGGCGGCTAAAAGGAATTCCCCTCTTCTATTGGCACAGCACTTTACGGTTTGCCAGCTGCTTTTTCTTGTATGAGCTATTTGACAGCAATGCTGTGAAGCATGTCATTATCAATATCGTATGACAAATAAGGACGTATGTTTCATTTAAAAAAAAATTTCTTTTTTTCAGTAGGCTGCCTGCCCCACATGGGGCTTGAACCCACCATCCTGAGGTTAAGAGTCACATGCTCTACTGACTGAACCAGCGAGGCACCCCAAAAGTATGTTTTAAAAGGGAAGGGTCTTGGGGTGCCTGGGTGGCTCAGTTGGTTAAGTGTCTGCCTTTGGCTCAGGTCATGATCTCAGGGTCCTGGGATCGAGCCCTGCGTCGGGCTCCCTGCTCTGCGGGCAGTCTGCTTCTCCCTTTCCCTCTCCCTCTGTGTGTGCTCTCTCTTTCTCTCAAATAAATAAATAAAATCTTAAAAAAAAAAAAAAAGGGAAAGGTCTTACGCAAGGTCCTATGACTGGTTAGCTAGAGCTGAGACAGGACTCAACAGTTATCACTGCTGGCCTTTGGCCTCATCATAATGCCAGGAGGACACGTGGGGCCGTCAGCCAGTAATGAACACTTTGGGAAAGAAGCTACAGAGCTGCCTTGGAAAAGCTGAACTCCATGGAAAATTTCTGGGGAGTCTATTAGTATATAATGACTTTGGAAAGTTTCTTGAAATCCTTCCAGTTAAGACTGAATTCACAGGAACGTCGTACTGATTTATATTCAGGTGACCAGAAAAAGCAACTCTGAACACAAAGGATTTGAATTATCTGATACCCCTTGTTCTAACAGTGGAAGAGTAAAGCATTCATTCTTGATTTAAAAAAGAAGGTCTGATGATTTGCCTTTGGTCTTTTTCCCCAAGGAAAAACTTTGCTGTTTTCATTCTCTCTTTAATGATAGCGCTTTGCATTTGTTCAAAGTGACTGAGTTCCTCCTGGAAGGGCTCCTGCAGCAACAGAGCCACCTCTGTGAGCTTAGGGGGCCAGCGTCACTACTGAGCTTGCTGTAGTTCATAATATTTATTTCTGCTCTCTTCCGTACTGGCACGCTGGTGTTGGTGTTCTCCAGTTCGCTTCTCCTGATGCTTTCTATGCACATAGGTGACTCCGTTTCCAGCCCACCTGTCTTTCTCATTCACGGTCTCTGTGTTTCTCCCTCGTTCTTCAACCAAACCCCTGATATCTGGAATTTTATTGTCTTTCCACAGTATTAGTTATTTGTTGCAGTGTAACAAATCACCCCAGATTTGTCAGCTTAAAAACCACACGCATTTATTATCTCACAGTTTTTGTGGATCAGGAACCAGACGTTGGCTCAGAGTCTCTCATGAGGTTGTGGTTAAGTGCTCGGCCAGGGATGCAGCCATTTGTAGGGCTGGAGGATCCATTTTCATGCTCTCTCTCGTGGGGCTCTTGGCAGGAGGCCTCCGTTCCTTGCCATGGGAGCCTTTCCACAGGGTTTCCCCCATAGTAAGTGATCCAGGAGAAAGAAGGAGGGTGTGAGGGCCGCCCAGAGGGAAACACTAGTCTTTTTATAACCTACTCTTAGAAGTGACATCCTATCACTTCTGTCCTATTCTATTCAAGAGATGTGATTCAGTAAGTCCAGTCCCATACTTATTCAGAGGGAAATTAAATTCTACTTCTTAAGGGAGGGCTACAAAAGAATTTATGGACATATCTTTAAAACCATTGCACTGGATAATTATTGATGGTATTACAACTATGGGCTAGACGCTGTGCTTAGCTTTGGGGTTTTAACAAGGTCCCCAACTGCGTGATAATTTTAGTGTAGAGTGCAAGCTCTTTTCTTCTTTCTATGTCCTTTTTCTTTTCTTCTTTCTATGTCCTTTCTATTCCCTTTTGTCCAAGAAGACACCACTGAGACCCGATCTCAGAAACTCGTCTCTTTTCGAATTCTCTGCTAATGGCAGCTGGCAGTTAACAGCCTGACATAGTGGCTGACAATTTGCATTCAATCTGGAGCACCAGGGCTGGAGGAAAACTAAAATACTTTTTTAAAATTAGAAATCTGTCTGAAGTTCTTGGAGAGCCAGTGATTTTGTAGTTGTCCCGTAGTTCTTAGATATTCTAGTCTTTTTTTTTTTTCGAAGTTTTTTTTCTTTACTTTTAAGTTTTGGAAGTTTCTATTGACATACTCTCAAATGCAGAGAGTGTTTCTTCTGCTGTGTCCAGTCTCCTAATGAACCCATCAAAGGCATTTTTCATTTCGGTTACAGTGGCTTTTTTTTTTCCTTTTAATTTATTTATTCATTATAAGTAATCTCTATACCCAATGTGGGGCTTGAACTCACAACCTTGAGATCAAGAGTCACATGCTCTTCTGACTGAACCTGGCACGTGCCCCTACAGTGTTTTTGATCTCTAGTGTTTCTTTTTGGTTCTTTCTTAGATTTTCCATCTTTCTGCTAACATTACCAATCTGTTCTTGCATGTTGTCTACTTTTTTCCTTTGCATGTTGTCTACTTTTTTCCATTAGAGCCTTTACCATACAGATCAGAGTTGTTTTAAATTCCTAGTTGATAAATTCAACATCTTTGCCATATCTGATTCTGGTTCTGTTGCTTGCTCTGTCTCTTCCAACTGTGTTTTTGTCTTTTAGTATGTCTTGTAATTTTTGGTTGCAAGCAGGGCATGATGTACTGGGTAAAAGGAACTGCAGTAAATAGTCCTTAGGTGATGTGGTGGTAAGGTGTGGGGGAGGGGGCATGTTCTATAGCCTTACGATGAGGTATCAGGCTTTTAGTGAGCCCATGGGACTGTGAACTTCACCAGTGCTTCTCAGTTTTTCCTGACCTTGGGTGGACAAGATGGCTAGAGGGGGCTGGAGTCGGGTAATTCTCTTCCTCTAGGTTAGTCAGGCTCTTATAAGTATAGGTTAGGCTCTGGTAAAATAATTTCTTTTGAGGGCTGGCCTTATTAAGAAGAACAGTATGCTCTGGTGTTTTCCAAAATGGTTTCTTTTCCTCCTGGGGGATTTTTCTCCTATGTTTGCTGTGAGAACATGGTAGAGCCCCTGGATATAAAACTCACAAAATTTCCCTCCCCAGCCTAACCCCAACACCCCCAGTGCTTGCGTTACCCTGGAGTTTTTTCTCTTAGACTTGTGCACATTGAGCTTATAGCAATTCGTCAATTATCGTTCAGGTTTTCTTCCCCCCTCATTGCTTCACACAGAAGTTTTTGCTCTGATAAGTTGTAATTCTCTGAATCTGCTTGTCTGTTTCTCCAGTTTTGGTGGCAGTGGTTTGCCCTGCAACCTCACTTCTCACAAATCTAAGAAGAGTTGTTGAATTTTCAGTTTTCAGCTTTTTACTTGTTGTTAGGATGATGTGACAACTTCCAATCTCCTTACATGTTGACTGTAAGCCAGTGGTTTTGTAACATTATTATCATAACAATCACATCACCATTTTTTCTGGCTCCATTTTTGGCTTAGACTTACCGAGCAATTACTATATGCCAAGCTCTGTTCTTTTTTTCTTCTAAATTAATTAATTTATTTAAAAGCGCGAGAGAGTGTGTGTGAGCCAGAGAA
>NW_024426230.1:23451252-23453918 GCF_017311325.1 Ursus maritimus | reverse complement strand
GCGGGGGGGGGGGCGGAGAGAGAGAATCTCAAGCAGATTCCACACTGTGTGCAGAACCGAGGCAGCGCTTGATCTCATGACCCGAAGATCACTACCTGAGCCGAAACCAAGAGTCAGACACTTAACCAACTGTGCCACCCAGGCGCCCCGCCAAGCTCTGTTCTAAGGGCTCTACTTGTGTTATCAATAGTCCAATGAAAGTAGTCCTGATTTAGTTTGGGTGTCCTAAGAGCAGAGCTTGCAACAGTGATTTGCGTGCCCAAGATTTATTCAAGAGAATGACTTTAGGAAAAGCTAGCAAGAGAGAGACAGGGAAGCAGATAAGGAAAGAGAAGGTGCTATGCAAGGGCAGGATTTCAGATGAGAATGGGATTCTGATGATGCAATGGACATTCTGGAGTGTAAATTTCACCCTGTTTCATTGTTGAGGAAGGGAGGAAGGGAGCAGGGCTTTTATACCCCACCCCAGCTAGTCATTAGTTATGAGCCATGCTGAGGGCCCTCCTACCCTTTCCGTTTTACAGATGAAGACATTGAGGCACAGAGAAGTTGAATAATTTGCTTACATTCACATGGCCAGAAAGTGTAGGACTGTGTTTGAACAACAGGCATTTTGACTCTGCAGATGTATTTTCATATTGCATTCAACTACTTATCTTATTTAATCTTCCAAATGCTCTATAAGGTAGTTGGGGTGTCAGTGATTATTCTGATTTTTTTCAGATGAGGAAATTGTGGGCAGATCTAGACTTTCTTTCTTTCTTTCTTTCTTTCTTTCTTTCTTTCTTTCTTTCTTTCTTTCTTTCTTTCTTTCTTTCTTTCTTTCTTTCATCCAGGTCCTGATCTTTTTCTGTCTCCCTGTAATGCTTTGCTCTCTTAAATCAACCAGAGTTTGTTTCCCTGACCATATGATTAAAACCGTAATCACCTGATTTGGGAGAATATAATTTGGAGAGTTAGGGCATCCATACCTTAAGCTATGATTGAAATGGACAACCTTCTTCAGTCAATAGGGGATTGGCCCTCACTTTTACTTAGATGTTATTTTAAATCACTGGCTAGCTATCTGTCAAGGGAATGGTTTTACTGCTTTGTAATTGCAAAGTAACAACAAGAACAGCATCCTGCTGCTAAATTCCTGATTGCGGAAGAATTAAAAATTGTGTAAAAAAATTATACATGGAAGGAACTTAGGATTATTGGGGAGAATCATATAATTATTTAGGATTATTGGGGAGAATCATATAATTATTTATTATCTTCATCAGTATTCTGGAAGAAAAGGAATTATAAGTTAGCAAGGAGATTATAAATTTCAGCAGAGAAGGAAGAAGGTATTTCATTTGGAGAAAAGCTATTTCATTTGGAGAAAAATAGCTTGAAATGGAGCTTCTTAATAGTCAGCTTTTTGGAATTAGTTTCCTGAAAGTCTCAGGAATGTACTAATACCAACAGGACAAAGTTTGCACTGAAACACCAAAACAGCACGAATGACAGCACATTTACAGCTTCTGTTTCTTATGCCTCAATTCCTTGTAAATCCTCCTAAATCTGATTTCCACCTAGTTAGCTGTGATTGCGCCCAGATTCACTCTCTTCACTCTCTACTCTTTCCCTGTATCAAACAGACATTTTTGAGCAGGTTTGACCAATGGAAGCTAGTTGAGGACTGCCCGTGATTTCTCTGCAGTGACTCGGTCTCCTGGGTCATTTTCAGCTTCTGAAGACTGCGCCCTTTTCCTGTGGTACCAGCTCGTGGGCAGCCTCTGCCCTAGTTTGGTTCCCACCAGCAGTCCTGGTTTCTGGCTCTGGTCTCATCGTTTCCTTCTTGTGTCCCATCAGCCCTAGAGCTGGCAAAAACATCCTGGCATTGCTAATCTCTGCATTGCCCCATCATCCACTTTGTGTTTCAGCTCTTCCATCACTTGGGTAATCAATTTTCTGTATTAAATTTCCTCTACTTGAGTTGCCTCTCCTCAATTTTTATTTGTGCCTCCTATAGCTCTGTTCTTGCCCTTTTCACTTTTCTCTCCAACAATCCCTTAACTAAGTGAACTCATATACTCCCACATCTTCAACCATCATCTCTGTCTCACATGTCCTTGTCTCTGGTGCCATTTCTCAACCTGCCCAGAAGATGTCCCCACCTGGCAATGCTGCACGACCTTTGAGATCTGGATGCCTCAAGTTATTTAAAGGACAAAGGTGATGGTGGGGAGCTGCTTGGCTCAGAGATATTTGGAGATTTGAAATCAAGGGTGGGGAGAGCACCTGGGTGGCTCAGTTTGTTAAGTGTTCTACTCTTGATTTCAACTTAGGTTATGATCTCAGGGCCATGAGATCAAGCCCCAAGTTGGGCTCTGTACTCAGCGTCTGAGTCTGCTTAAGATTCTCTCTCCCTCTTTCTCTGCCCCTCACCCCTAGCTCATGAATACATGCATGCTCTTTCTTTCAAAAACAAAACAAAACAAAACAAAACAAAACAAAACAAAACAAAACAACAATGTGGGTGGAATCAGTGGTAGGGAATGGCAATAAGTATAAAGAATATGGTGGGTTGGTGACTTGAAATTTAGATGATTTTTCTGCTTTCCACCTGCATGGCTCTTGTCCAGGATCTTGAGCTGCAGTCCCTGGAGAGTTCCAGGCAGGTGACATAATTGATT